>NC_069500.1:36466824-36519324 GCF_027579735.1 Bombina bombina | reverse complement strand
ATAATACATATTGCTAATCTGAAGCTTTAGATTTGAGAGTTACTGCTTATAAGGCTAGTGACACCATGAGATCTGTGCCCAGGCCGAATTGCATGAAGCTTGGTACAGTAAGTTTTCCTGTAGGCTATATCAATGTTTAAAAGTTCCCTCCTTAACTCAATGATTACTGAACTGATTCATTTTCAGGGCTTTGTAGTGACTGCAACATGCACAGATACATTATCTAAATTAACACACTTTTCTTAGCTAGCAAAAAATAATACAAATTATACTCAGATAATTACCCAGAAGTCTTCTTTCTGGCTATGAACTAAAAATATATAGGACCAATGATATTGCTGAGTGAATTTCTGAAGTCTAATGACCACAAATACCCTGCATCCTAAATGAAAAAAAGTAATCACAGCTTCTCATAAGTCCCTAAAAATAAATAGCTAACACACATTTACATAAACACATATCACAAAATCTTAGTCTCTTCACACATCTCAAATTATAATGTTAGGGCAATATTTGTTTTTCTTATAGTACTCTCACAGAAATAAAAACAGATCTAACCAGAATATACTCTCTCACATACAAATAAAAACAGAGCCAACCTGAATATACTCTCTCACATACAAATAAAAACAGAGCTAACCTGAATATACTCTCTCACATACAAATAAAAACAGAGCCAACCTGAATATACTCTCTCACATACAAATAACAACAGAGCTAACCTGAATATACTCTCACATACAAATAAAAACAGAGCTAACCTGAATATACTCTCACATACAAATAAAAACAGAGCTAACCTGAATATACTCTCTCACATACAAATAACAACAGAGCTAACCTGAATATACTCTCACATACAAATAAAAACAGAATTTATGTTTACCTGATAAATTACTTTCTCCAACGGTGTGTCCGGTCCACGGCGTCATCCTTACTTGTGGGATATTCTCTTCCCCAACAGGAAATGGCAAAGAGCCCAGCAAAGCTGGTCACATGATCCCTCCTAGGCTCCGCCTTCCCCAGTCATTCGACCGACGTAAAGGAGGAATATTTGCATAGGAGAAATCATATGATACCGTGGTGACTGTAGTTAAAGAAAATAAATCATCAGACCTGATTAAAAAACCAGGGCGGGCCGTGGACCGGACACACCGTTGGAGAAAGTAATTTATCAGGTAAACATAAATTCTGTTTTCTCCAACATAGGTGTGTCCGGTCCACGGCGTCATCCTTACTTGTGGGAACCAATACCAAAGCTTTAGGACACGGATGATGGGAGGGAGCAAATCAGGTCACCTAGATGGAAGGCACCACGGTTTGCAAAACCTTTCTCCCAAAAATAGCCTCAGAAGAAGCAAAAGTATCAAATTTGTAAAAGTGTGCAGTAAAGACCAAGTCGCTGCCTTACATATCTGATCAACAGAAGCCTCGTTCTTAAAGGCCCATGTGGAAGCCACGGCCCTAGTGGAATGAGCTGTGATTCTTTCAGGAGGCTGCCGTCCGGCAGTCTCATAAGCCAATCTGATGATGCTTTGAAGCCAAAAAGATAGAGAGGTAGAAGTTACTTTTTGACCTCTCCTTTTACCAGAATAAACAACAAACAAGGAAGATGTTTGTCTGAATCCTTTGTAGCATCTAAATAGAATTTTAGAGCACGGACAACGTCCAAATTGTGTAACAAACGTTCCTTCTATGAAACTGGATTCGGACACAAAGAAGGTACAACTATCTCCTGGTTAATATTTTTGTTGGAAACAACCTTCGGAAGAAAACCAGGCTCAGTACGTAAAACCACCTTATCTGCATGGACCAGATAGGGCGGAGAACACTGCAGAGCAGATAACTCAGAAACTCTTCTAGCGGAAGAAATTGCAACCTAAAACAAAACTTTCCAAGATAATAATTTAATATCTACGGAATGTAAGGGTTCAAACGGAACCCCTTGAAGAACTGAAAGAACTAGATTAAGACTCCAGGGAAGAGTCAAAGGTCTGTAAACAGGCTTGATTCTAACCAGAGCCTGAACAAACGCTTAAACGTCTGGCACAGCTGCCAGCCTTTTGTGAAGTAAAACAGATAAAGCAGAGATCTGTCCCTTCAGAGAACTCGCAGAAAATCCTTTCTCCAAACCTTCTTGTAGAAAGGAAAGAATCTTAGGAATTTTTATCTTGTTCCATGGGAATCCTTTAGATTCACACCAACAGATATATTTTTTCCATATATTATGGTAAATTTTTCTAGTTACAGGCTTTCTAGCCTGAATAAGAGTATCTATTACAGAATCTGAAAACCCACGCTTTGATAAAATCAAGCGTTCAAACTCCAAGCAGTCAGTTGGAGGAAAACCAGATTCGGATGTTCGAATGGACCCTGAATAAGAAGGTCCTGTCTCAAAGGTAGCTTCCATGGTGGAGCCGATGACACATTCACCAGGTCTGCATACCAAGTCCTGCGTGGCCACACAGGAACTATCAAGGTCACCGAAGCCCTCTCCAGATTGATCCTGGCTACCAGCCTGGGAATGAGAGGAAACGGTGGGAATACATAAGCTAGGTTGAAGATCCAAGGTGCTACTATTGTATCCAATAGAGTCGCCTTGGGATCCCTGGATTTGGACCCGTAACAAGGGACCATGAAGTTCTGACGAGAGGCCATCAGAACCATGTCTGGAATGCCCCATAATTGAGTTATTTGGGCAAAGATTTCCAGATGGAGTTCCCACTCCCCCGGATGCTCCTCCATCGCCAGGGAACTCCTTGTTACCCCCTGATGGTTGATATATGTAACAGTCGTCATGATGTCTGATTGAAACCTTATGAATTTTGCCTTTGCTAGTCGAGGCCAAGCCTTGAGAGCATTGAATATCGCTCTCAGTTCCATTATGTTTATCGGGAGAAGAGAGTCTTCCCGAAACCATAGACCCTGAGTTTTCAGGGGTTCCCAGACCTACTCTGGTCTGCGGAAGCTCATTCCCTGAGACAGGTTGTCCAGGGTCAGCCACCAACGGAGTGAATCTCTGGTTATTTGATCTACTTGTATCGTCGGAGACAAGTCTGTATAATCCCCATTCCACTGTCTGAGCATGCACAGGTGCAATGGTCTTAGATGAATTCGTGCAAAAGGAACTATGTCCATTGCCGCAACCATCAAACCTATTACTTCCATGGACTGCGCTATGGAAGGAAGAAGAACAGAATGAAGTACCTGACAAGAGCTTAGAAGTTTTGATTTTCTGGCCTCTGTCAGAAAAACCTTCATTTCTAAGGAAACTATTATTGTTCCCAAGAAGGGAACTCTTGTTGACGGGGACAGAGAACTTTTTTCTATGTTCACTTTCCACCTGTGAGATCTGAGAAAGGCTAGGACAATGTCCGTATGAGCCCTTGCTTTTGACAGAGACGACACTTGAATCAGGATGTCGTCCAAGTAAGGTACTACTGCAATGCCCCTTGGTCTTAGCACCGCTAGAAGGGACCCTAGTACCCTTGTGAAAATCCTTGGAGCAGTGGCTAATCCGAATGGAAGTGCCACAGGTAATGCTTGTCCAGAAAGGCGAACCTTAGGAACCGAAAATGTTCCTTGTGGATAGGAATACGTAGGTACGCATCCTTTAAGTCCACCGTGGTCATGAATTGACCTTCCTGGATGGTAGGAAGGATCGTTCGAATGGTTTCCATTTTGAATGATGAAACCCTTAGAAACTTGTTTAGAATCTTGAGATCTAAAATAGGTCTGAATGTTCCCTCTTTTTTGGGAATTATGAACAGGTTGGAGTAAAAACCCATCCCTTGTTCTCCTAATGGAACAGGATGAATCACTCCCATGCTTAACAGGTCTTCTACACAGTGTAAGAATGTCTGTTCGAAGATAATTGAGACCCGTGGAACCTTCCCCTTGGGGGTAGTTCCCTGAATTCCAGGAGATAACCTTGAGAAACTATTTCTATCGCCCAAGGATCCTGAACATCTCTTGCCCCAGCCTGAGCAAAGAGAGAAAGTCTGCCCCCCACCAGATCCTTCCCAGATCGGGGGCCAACACTTCATGCTGTTTTGGTAGCAGTGGCAGGTGACTTGGCCTGCTTACCCTTGTTCCAGCCTTGCATCGGCCTCCAGGCTGGCTTGGTTTGAGAAGTATTACCCTCTTGCTTAGAGGGTGTAGAATTTAAGGCTGGTCCGTTTCTGCGAAAGGGACGAAAATTTGGCTTCTTTTTAGCCTTAAAAGACCTATCCAGAGGAAGGGCGTGGCCCTTTCCCCCAGTGATGTCTGAAATAATCTCTTTCAAGTCAGGACCAAACAGTGTTTTACCCTTGAAAGGGATGTTAAGCAAAAGCGCTCTGCGCGCCACGATAGCAAACCCTGAATTATTCGCCGCTAATCTAGCTAATTGCAAAGCGGCATCTAAAATAATAAAGAGTTAGCCAATTTAAGAGCTTGAACTCTGTCCAAAACCTCCTTGTACGAAGATTCTTTATTGAGCGACTTTTCTAGTTCTTTGAACCAGAAACACGCAGCTGTAGTGACTGGAACAATGCATGAAATTGGTTGTAGAAGGTAACCTTGCTGAACAAACATCTTTTTAAGCAAACCCTCTAACCTTTAATCCATAGGATCTTGAAAGCACAACTATCTTCTATAGGAATAGAAGTGCGTTTGTTTAGAGTAGAAACCGCCCCCTCGACCTTGGGGACTGTATGCTATAAGTCCTTTCTGGGGTCGACTATAGGAACTAATTTCTTAAATATAGGGGGAGGACAAAAGGTATGCCGGGCCTTTCCCACTCCTTATTTACTATGTCCGCCACTCGCTTGGGTATAGGAAAAACATCGGGGGGCACCGGAACCTCTAGGAACTTGTCCATCTTACCTAATTTCTCTGGAATTACCAAATTGTCACAATCATCCAGAGTAGATAATACCTCCTTAAGTAGTGCGTGGAGATGTTGAAATTTAAATTTAAAAGTTACAATATCAGGTTCTGCTTGTTGAGAAATTTTCCCTGAATCTGAAATTTCTCCCTCAGACAAAACCTCCCTCCTGGCCCCTTCAGATAGGTGTGAGGGTATGTCAGAACAGATATCATCAGTGTCCTCTTGCTCTTCAGTGTTTAAAACAGAGCAATCACGCTTTCTCTGATAAGTAGGCATTTTGGAAAAAATGCATGCAATAGAATTATCCATTACAGCCATTAATTGTTGTATGGTAATAAGTATTGGCGCACTAGATGTACTAGGGGCCTCTTGTGTGGGCAAAACTGGTGTAGACACAGAAGGGGATGATGCAGTACCATGCTTACTCCCCTCATTAGAGGAATCATCTTGGGCAATATCATATCTATGGCATTATTATCCCTACTTTGTTTGGACATTATGACACAAATATATCACATATATTTAAATGGGGAGACACATTGGCTTTCATACATATAGAACATCGTTATCTGATGGTTCAGACATGTTAAACAGGCTTAAACTTGTCAACAAAGCACAAAAAACGTTTTACAATAAAACCGTTACTGTCCCTTTAAATTTCAAACTGAACACACTTTATTACTGAATATGTGAAAAAGTATGAAGGAATTGTTCAAATTTCACCAAAATTTCACCACAGTAACATAAAGCCTTAAAAGTATTGCACACCAAATTCGAAAGCTTTAACCCTTAAAATAACGGAACCGGAGCCGTTTTTACATTTAACCCCTATACAGTCCCAGGTATCTGCTATGCTGAGACCCAACCAAGCCCAGAGGGGAATACGATACCAAATGACGCCTTCAATCAGCTTTTTCAGTGGATCTTAGCTCCTCACACATGCATCTGCATGCCATGCTTTCCAAAAACAACTGCGCATTAGAGGCGCGAAAATGAGGCTCTGTCTATGACTAGAAAAGGCCCCCAGTGAAAAAGGTGTCCAATACAGTGCCTGCCGTTTTTATTAAAACAATCCCCAAGATTTAACAACTATTAAAAGTAATAATCTGCCAAATATACTTAGTAAAGTAATCGTTTTAGCCCAGAAAAATGTCTACCAGTTTTTTAAGCCCTAATGAAGCCCTTTATTCTTTTACTTAAACTTAAGAAAATGGCTTACCGGTTCCCATAGGGAAAATGACAGCTTCCAGCATTACCGAGTAGTGATGTGAAGTTCGGTTCATCCTGATGAATCGGTTCATTTCGGACAGTTCGATTAACTGAACCGGTTCATGAACCGATTCATCAGTTCACCTACTCTAATTAACCGGGATCTAATAGCACCAGCTTGAAGGGGGCACCCTGCAGGGTCATAGTAATGCGGTGGTATTCAGGGGTTCAAAGGGTTAACCTTGTAGTTATTTGGGAATCTGCCAGAAGGAATCAATGGTTTATTAAGAGAACACCGTATCATTATAGTTAATGTAATTGGGACACTTTAATTCTGAGTTGTTGCTTTTCTATGACATGGGCAGTTTAGAATGAGCGGGTTAATATGGCTGGGAGCATAACAATGATGGATATATTATGTTGTAAATAGACGCGCGTTCTAATTGGAGGTGAAGTATAGCAGGGCTATTCCGTCTCCCCCTATTCTAGCTGCATTGGTCCTGTGCGCTCCCAGCCATATTAACCCGCTCATTCTAAACTGCCCATGTCATAGAAAAGCATTAACCCAGAATTAGTGTCCCAATTACATTAACTATAATGATACGGTGTTCTCTTAATAAACCATTGATTCCTTCTGGCAGATTCCCAAATAACTACAAGGTTAACCCTTTGAACCCCTGAATACCACCGCATTACTGTGACCCTGCAGGGTGCCCCCTTCGAGCTAGTGCTATTAGATCCCGGTTAATTAGAGCTGTGAGAGGGGTGGAAAATGGACATTGTTTACAGGGTTAACAGGGGGTCCTTAGGGTTAATTTGCAATGCTCACTCTAGCCTAGGATCATATATATGAGTGCTGTGCTGTTGAATCAGTATATTGAATCAGTGTACTGTGTACTGTTAACTCAGTGATTCATTAGCAACTAAGTGATTCATAGCAGAACCAGAGTTATAACACAGTTGCTAATGAATCACTGAGTTAACAGTACACAGTACACTGATGCAGTACACTGATTCAACAGCATGTAATATGATCCTAGAGTGAGGTCTCAGTGATTCATAGCAGAACCAGAGTTATAACAGAGACCTCACTCTAGGATCATATTACATGCTGCCTGTCTGACTGCGCTGACTCAGGAACTGAACTGTTACAAACGAATCAGTTCAGTCTGGTGAACCGATTCATACAGTTCAGTAAAAAGAACCAGTTCAAATGAACGATTCGTTCTTGAACTGCACATCACTATTACCGAGTCTTGTTAGAAATGTGTCATACCTCAAGCAGCAAAAGTCTGCTCACTGTTTCCCCCAACTGAAGTTAATTCCTCTCAATAGTCCTGTGTGGAAACAGCCATCGATTTTAGTAACGGTTGCTAAAATCATTTTCCTCTTACAAACAGAAATCTTCATCTCTTTCCTGTTTCAGAGTAAATAGTACATACCAGCACTATTTTAAAATAACAAACTCTTAATTGAAGAATAAAAACTACATTTAAACACCAAAAAACTCTAAGCCATCTCCGTTGAGATGTTGCCTGTACAACGGCAAAGAGAATGACTGGGGAAGGCGGAGCCTAGGAGGGATCATGTGACCAGCTTTGCTGGGCTCTTTGCCATTTCCTGTTGGGGAAGAGAATATCCCACAAGTAAGGATGACGCCGTGGACCGGACACACCTATGTTGGAGAAAACAGAGCTAACCTGAATATACTCTCACATACAAATAAAAACAGAGCTAACCTGAATATACTCTCTCACATACAAATAACAACAGAGCTAACCTGAATATACTCTCACATACAAATAAAAACAGAGCTAACCTGAATATACTCTCACATACAAATAAAAACAGAGCTAACCTGAATATACTCTCTCACATACAAATAAAAACAGAGCTAACCTGAATATACTCTCTCACATACAAATACAAACAGAGCTAACGTGAATATACTCTCTCACATACAAATAACAACAGAGCTAACCTGAATATACTCTCTCACATACAAATAAAAACAGAGCTAACCTGAATATACTCACTCACATACAAATAAAAACAGAGCTAACCTGAATATACTCACTCACATACAAATAAAAACAGAGCTAACCTGAATATACTCACTCACATACAAATAAAAACAGAGCTAACCTGAATATACTCACTCACATACAAATAAAAACAGAGCTAACCTGAATATACTCTCTCACATACAAACAACAGAGCTAACCTGAATATACTCTCTCACATACAAATAAAAACAGAGCTAACCTAAATATACTCTCTCACATACAAATAACAGAGCTAACCTGAATATACTCTCTCACATACAAATAAAAACAGAGCTAACTTGAATATACTCTCTCACATACAAATAAAAACAGAGCTAACCTGAATATACTCTCTCACATACAAATAAAAACAGAGCTAACCTGAAAATACTCTCAGAAATAAAAACAAACCTAACCTAAATATACTCTCTCACAGAAATAAAAACAGAGCTAACCTGAATATACTCTCTCACATACAAATAACAGAGGTAACCTGAAAATACTCTCTCACATACAAATAACAACAGAGCTAACCTGAATATACTCTCTCACAGAAATAAAAACAGAGCTAACCTGAATATACTCTCTCACAGAAATAAAAACAAAGCTAACCTGAATATACTCTCACATACAAATAAAAACAGAGCTAACCCGAATATACTCTCTCACATACAAATAAAAACAGAGCTAACCTGAATATACTCTCTCACATACAAATAAAAACAGAGCTAACCCGAATATACTCTCTCACATACAAATAAAAACAGAGTTAACCTGAATATACTCTCTCACATACAAATAAAAACAGAGCTAACCCGAATATACTCTCTCACAGAAAACATAATTTATGCTTACCTGATAAATTTATTTCTCTTGTAGTGTATCCAGTCCACGGATCATCCATTACTTATGGGATATTAACTCCTCCCCAACAGGAAGTGCAAGAGGATTCAACAGCAGAGCTGCTATATAGCTCCTCCCCTAACTGCCATTACCAGTCATTCGACCGAAAACATGCAGAGAAAGGAAAACCATAGGGTGCAGTGGTGACTGTAGTTTAATGGAAAAATTACCTGCCTTAAAGTGACAGGGCGGGCCGTGGACTGGATACACTACAAGAGAAATAAATTTATCAGGTAAGCATAAATTATGTTTTCTCTTGTTAAGTGTATCCAGTCCACGGATCATCCATTACTTATGGGATACCAATACCAAAGCTAAAGTACACGGATGACGGGAGGGACAGGCAGGCTCTTTATACGGAAGGAACCACTGCCTGAAGAACCTTTCTCCCAAAAACAGCCTCCGAAGAAGCAAAAGTGTCAAATTTGTAAAATTTGGAAAAAGTATGAAGAGAAGACCAAGTTGCAGCCTTGCAAATCTGTTCAACAGAAGCCTCATTCTTAAAGGCCCAAGTGGAAGCCACAGCTCTAGTAGAATGTGCTGTAATTCTTTCAGGAGGCTGCTGTCCAGCAGTCTCATAGGCTAACCGTATTATGCTACGAAGCCAAAAGGAGAGAGAGGTAGCCGAAGCTTTTTGACCTCTCCTCTGACCAGAATAAACGACAAACAGGGAAGACGTTTGTCGAAAATCCTTAGTTGCCTGTAGATACAATTTCAGGGCACGGACTACATCTAGATTGTGTAGCAGACGTTCCTTTTTCGAAGAAGGATTAGGACACAAAGATGGAACCACAATCTCTTGATTGATATTCCTGTTAGTGACCACCTTAGGTAGGAACCCAGGTTTAGTACGCAGAACTACCTTGTCTGAATGAAAAATCAGATAAGGAGAATCACAATGTAAGGCAGATAACTCAGAGACTCTTCGAGCCGAGGAAATCGCCATTAAAAACAGAACTTTCCAAGATAACAACTTGATATCAATGGAATGAAGGGGTTCAAACGGAACCCACTGTAAAACATTAAGAACTAAGTTCAAACTCCATGGTGGAGCAACAGTTTTAAACACAGGCTTGATCCTAGCTAAAGCCTGACAAAAAGCTTGAACGTCCGGAACTTCTGACAGACGTTTGTGTAAAAGAATGGACAGAGCTGAAATCTGTCCCTTTAAGGAACTAGCGGATAAACCCTTTTCTAAACCTTCTTGTAGAAAAGACAATATCCTCGGAATCCTAACCTTACTCCATGAGTAACTCTTGGATTCGCACCAATATAAGTATTTGCGCCATATCTTATGGTAAATCTTTCTGGTAACAGGCTTCCTAGCCTGTATTAAGGTATCAATAACTGACTCAGAAAAACCACGTTTTGATAAAATCAAGCGTTCAATTTCCAAGCAGTCAGCTTCAGAGAAATTAGATTTTGATGTTTGAAGGGACCCTGGATCAGAAGGTCCTGTTTCAGAGGTAGCGACCAAGGTGGACTGGATGACATGTCCACTAGATCTGCATACCAAGTCCTGCGTGGCCATGCAGGCGCTATTAGAATCACTGATGCTCTCTCCTGTTTGATTCTGGCAATCAATCGAGGAAGCATCGGGAAGGGTGGAAACACATAAGCCATCCCGAAGGTCCAAGGTGCTGTCAAAGCATCTATCAGAACCGCTCCCGGATCCCTGGATCTGGACCCGTAACGAGGAAGCTTGGCGTTCTGTCGAGACGCCATGAGATCTATCTCTGGTTTGCCCCAACGTCGAAGTATTTGGGCAAAGACCTCCGGATGAAGTTCCCACTCCCCCGGATGAAAAGTCTGACGACTTAAGAAATCCGCCTCCCAGTTCTCCACTCCCGGGATGTGGATTGCTGACAGGTGGCAAGAGTGAGACTCTGCCCAGCGAATTATCTTTGATACTTCCATCATTGCTAGGGAGCTTCTTGTCCCTCCCTGATGGTTGATGTAAGCTACAGTCGTGATGTTGTCCGACTGAAACCTGATGAACCCCCGAGTTGTTAACTGGGGCCAAGCCAGAAGGGCATTGAGAACTGCTCTCAATTCCAGAATGTTTATTGGTAGGAGACTCTCCTCCTGATTCCATTGTCCCTGAGCCTTCAGAGAATTCCAGACAGCGCCCCAACCTAGTAGGCTGGCGTCTGTTGTTACAATTGTCCAGTCCGGCCTGCTGAATGGCATCCCCCTGGACAGATGTGGCCGAGAAAGCCACCATAGAAGAGAATTTCTGGTCTCTTGATCCAGATTCAGAGTAGGGGACAAGTCTGAGTAATCCCCATTCCACTGACTTAGCATGCACAATTGCAGCGGTCTGAGATGTAGGCGTGCAAAGGGTACTATGTCCATTGCTGCTACCATTAAGCCGATCACCTCCATGCATTGAGCTACTGACGGGTGTTGAATGGAATGAAGGACACGGCATGCATTTTGAAGCTTTGTTAACCTGTCTTCTGTCAGGTAAATCGTCATTTCTACAGAATCTATAAGAGTCCCCAAGAAGGGAACTCTTGTGAGTGGAAAGAGAGAACTCTTCTTTTCGTTCACCTTCCATCCATGCGACCTTAGAAATGCCAGTACTAACTCTGTATGAGACTTGGCAGTTTGAAAGCTTGAAGCTTGTATCAGAATGTCGTCTAGGTACGGAGCTACCGCAATTCCTCGCGGTCTTAGTACCGCCAGAAGAGCACCCAGAACCTTTGTGAAGATTCTCGGAGCCGTAGCCAATCCGAATGGAAGAGCTACAAACTGGTAATGCCTGTCTAGAAAGGCAAACCTTAGATACCGGTAATGATCTTTGTGAATCGGTATGTGAAGGTAAGCATCCTTTAAATCCACTGTGGTCATGTACTGACCCTTTTGGATCATGGGTTAAATTGTCCGAATAGTTTCCATTTTGAACGATGGAACTCTTAGGAATTTGTTTAGGATCTTTAAATCCAAGATTGGCCTGAAAGTTCCCTCTTTTTTGGGAACCACAAACAGATTTGAGTAAAACCCTTGTCCTTGTTCCGACCGCGGAACCGGATGGATCACTCCCATTAATAAAAGATCTTGTACGCAGCGTAGAAACGCCTCTTTCTTTATTTGGTTTGTTGACAACCTTGACAGATTAAATCTCCCTCTTGGGGGAGAGAATTTGAAGTCTAGAAGGTATCCCTGAGATATGATCTCTAACGCCCAGGGATCCTGGACATCTCTTGCCCAAGCCTGGGCAAAGAGAGAAAGTCTGCCCCCCACTAGATCCGTTCCCGGATCGGGGGCCCTCGATTCATGCTGTCTTAGGGGCAGCAGCAGGTTTCCTGGCCTGCTTGCCCTTGTTCCAGGACTGGTTAGGTCTCCAGCCTTGTCTGTATCGAGCAACAGCTCCTTCCTGTTTTGGTGCAGAGGAAGTTGATGCTGCTCCTGCTTTGAAATTACGAAAGGAACGAAAATTAGACTGTCTAGCCTTAGGTTTGGCTCTGTCTTGAGGCAGGGCATGGCCTTTACCTCCTGTAATGTCAGCGATAATTTCTTTCAACCCGGGCCCGAATAAGGTCTGCCCTTTGAAAGGTATATTAAGCAATTTAGATTTAGAAGTAACGTCAGCTGACCAGGATTTTAGCCACAGTGCTCTGCGTGCCTGAATGGCGAATCCGGAATTCTTAGCCGTAAGTTTAGTTAAATGTACTACGGCATCTGAAATAAATGAGTTAGCTAACTTAAGGGCTTTAAGCTTGTGTGTAATCTCATCTAATGGAGCTGATTCAAGTGTCTCTTCCAGAGACTCAAACCAAAATGCTGCTGCAGCCGTGACAGGCGCAATGCATGCAAGAGGTTGCAATATAAAACCTTGTTGAACAAACATTTTCTTAAGGTAACCCTCTAACTTTTTATCCATTGGATCTGAAAAGGCACAGCTATCCTCCACCGGGATAGTGGTACGCTTAGCTAAAGTAGAAACTGCTCCCTCCACCTTAGGGACCGTTTGCCATAAGTCCCGTGTGGTGGCGTCTATTGGAAACATCTTTCTAAATATCGGAGGGGGTGAGAACGGCACACCGGGTCTATCCCACTCCTTAGTAACAATTTCAGTAAGTCTCTTAGGTATAGGAAAAACGTCAGTACTCGCCGGTACCGCAAAATATTTATCCAACCTACACATTTTCTCTGGTATTGCAACTGTGTTACAATCATTCAGAGCCGCTAACACCTCCCCTAGTAATACACGGAGGTTTTCCAGCTTAAATTTAAAATTTGAAATATCTGAATCCAGTTTGTTTGGATCAGAACCGTCACCCGCAGAATGAAGCTCTCCGTCCTCATGTTCTGCAAATTGTGACGCAGTGTCTGACATGGCCCTAATATTATCAGCGCACTCTGTTCTCACCCCAGAGTGATCACGCTTACCTCTTAGTTCTGGTAATTTAGCCAAAACTTCAGTCATAACAGTAGCCATATCCTGTAATGTGATTTGTAATGGCCGCCCAGATGTACTCGGCGCTACAATATCACGCACCTCCCGAGCGGGAGATGCAGGTACTGACACGTGAGGCGAGTTAGTCGGCATAACTCTCCCCTCGTTGTTTGGTGAAATATGTTCAATTTGTACAGATTGACTTTTATTTAAAGTAGCATCAATACAGTTAGTACATAAATTTCTATTGGGCTCCACTTTGGCTTTAGCACATATAGCACAGATATCTTCCTCTGAATCAGACATGTTTAACACACTAGCAAATAAACTAGCAACTTGGAAATACTTTTCAAGTAATTTACTATAATATGAAAACGTACTGTGCCTATAAGAAGCACAAAAAAAGTTATGACAGTTGAAAATTAATAAACTGAAAAGTTATAGCATCAAATCTTTGTAAAAAACACAATTTTAGCAAAGGATTGCTCCCATTAGCAAAGGATAACTAACCCTGATAGCAGAAAAAAATACAGAAATAAACGTTTATCACAGTCAACTACAATCTCACAGCTCTGCTGTGAGTGATTACCTCCCTCAAAACAAGTTTTGAAGACCCCTGAGTTCTGTAGAGATGAACCGGATCATGCAGGGAAGACAATAAACTTCTGACTGAATTTTTTGATGCGTAGCAAAAGCACCAAAAAAGGCCCCTTCCCCTCACACATAACAGTGAGAGAGATCAGTAAACTGTCATAAATTAAATAAAACGACTGCCAAGTGGAAAAAAATAGTGCCCAAAACATTTTTTCACCCAGTACCTCAGAAAATTAAACGATTTTACATGCCAGCAAAAAACGTTTAACATTAATAAATTGAGTGTTACTAAAAAGCCTGTTGCTAGTCCCTGCAAATTAGGCTAAAGTTTTATGCATACAGTATAATTCCAGTGAAGTGCCATTCCCCAGAATACTGAAGTGTAAAATATACATACATGACAGCCTGATACCAGTTGCTGCTACTGCATTTAAGGCTGAGTTTACATTATATCGGTATGGCAGAATTTTCTCATCAATTCCATTGTCAGAAAATAATAAGCTGCTACATACCTCTTTGCAGATTAATCTGCCCGCTGTCCCCTGATCTGAAGTTTAGCTCTCCTCAGATGGCCGAGAAACAGCAATATGATCTTAACTACTCCGGCTAAAATAATAGAAAAACTCAGGTAGATTCTTCTTCAAATTCTACCAGAGAAGGAATAACACACTCCGGTGCTATTATAAAATAACAAACTTTTGATTGAAGGTATGAAACTAAGTATAATCACCACAGTCCTCTCACACATCCTATCTATTCGTTGGGTGCAAGAGAATGACTGGGAATGGCAGTTAGGGGAGGAGCTATATAGCAGCTCTGCTGTTGAATCCTCTTGCACTTCCTGTTGGGGAGGAGTTAATATCCCATAAGTAATGGATGATCCGTGGACTGGATACACTTAACAAGAGAAATAGAAACAGAGCTAACCTGAATATACTCTCTCACATACAAATAAAAACAGAACTAACCTGAATATACTCTCTTTTACATACAAATAAAAACAGAGCTAACCTGAATATACTCTCTTTTACATACAAATAAAAACAGAGTTAACCGAAATATACTCTCTCACATACAAATAAAAACAGAGCTAACCTGAATATACTCTCTCACAGAAATAAAAACAGAGCTAACCTGAATATACTCTCTCACATACAAATAACAGAGGTAACCTGAATATACTCTCTCACATACAAAATAATAAAAACAGAACTAACCTGAATATACTCTCTCACATACAAATAAAAACAGAGCTAACCTAAATATACTCTCTCACAGAAATAAAAACAGAGCTAACCTGATTATACTCTCTCACATACAAATAACAGAGCTAACCTGAATATACTCTCTCACAGAAATAAAAACAGAGCTAACCTGAATATACTCTCTCACATACAAATGAAAACAGAGCTAACCTGAATATACTCTCTCACATACAAATAACAACAGAACTAACCTGAATATACTCTCTCACATACAAATAAAAACAGAGCTAACCTGAATATACTCTCTCACAGAAATAAAAACAAAGCTAACCTGAATATACTCTCACATACAAATAAAAACAGAGCTAACCTGAATATACTCTCTCATATACAAATAAAAACAGATCTAACCCAAATATACTCTCTCGCATACAAATAAAAACAGAGCTAACCTGAATATACTCTCTCACATAACAAATAAAAACAGAGCTAACCTGAATATACTCTCTCACAGAAATAAAAACAGAGCTAACCTGAATATACTCTCTCATATACAAATAAAAACAAAGCTAACCTGAATATACTCTCTCACAGAAATAAAAACAGAGCTAACCTGAATAAACTCTCTCATATACAAATAAAAACAGAGCTAACCTGAATATACTCTCTCACAGAAATAAAAACAGAGCTAGCCTGAATATACTCTCTCACATACAAATAACTGAGCTAACCTGAATATACTTTCTCACATACAAATAACAACAGAGCTAACCTGAATATACTCTCTCAAGTACAAATAACAACAGAGCTAACCTGAATATACTCTCTCACATACAAATAAAAACAGAGTTAACCTGAATATACTCTCTCACATACAAATAAAAACAGAGCTAACCCGAATATATTCTCTCACAGAAATAGAAACAGAGCTAACCTGAATATACTCTCTCACAGAAATAGAAACAGAGCTAACCTGAATATACTCACTCATATACAAATAAAAACAGAGCTAACCTGAATATACTCTCTTTTACATACAAATAAAAACAGAGCTAACCTGAATATACTCTCTTTTACATACAAATAAAAACAGAGCTAACCTGAATATACTCTCTTTTACATACAAATAAAAACAGAGTTAACCTGAATATACTCTCTCACAGAAATAAAAACAGAGCTAACCTGAATATATTCTCTCACAGAAATAAAAACAGAGCTAACCTGAATATACTCTCTCACAGAAATAGAAACAGAGCTAACCTGAATATACTCACTCATATACAAATAAAAACAGAGCTAACCTGAATATACTCTCTTTTACATACAAATAAAAACAGAGCTAACCTGAATATACTCTCTTTTACATACAAATAAAAACAGAGCTAACCTGAATATACTCTCTTTTACATACAAATAAAAACAGAGTTAACCTGAATATACTCTCTCACAGAAATAAAAACAGAGCTAACCTGAATATACTCTCTCACATACAAATAACAGAGGTAACCTGAATATACTCTCTCATATACAAATAACAGAGGTAACCTGAATATACTCTCTCATATACAATTAAAAACAGAGCTAACCCGAATATACTCTCACATACAAATAAAAACAGAGCTAACCTGAATATACTCTCTCACATACAAAATAATAAAAACAGAGCTAACCTGAATATACTCTCTCACATACAAATAAAAACAGAGCTAACATGAATATACTCTCTCACATACAAAATAATAAAAACAGAGCTAACCTGAATATACTCTCTCACATACAAATAACAACAGAGCTAACCTGAATATACTCACTCACATGCAAATAAAAACAGAGCTAACATAAATATACTCTCTCACATACAAATAACAGAGCTAACCTGAATATACTCTCTCACATACAAAGAAAAACAGAGCTAACCTGAATATACTCTCTCACATACAAATAACAACAGAGTTAACCTGAATATACTCTCTCACATACAAATAAAAACAGAGCTAACCTGAATATACTCACTCACACACAAATAAAAACAGAGCTAACCTGAATATACTCACTCACATGCAAATAAAAACAGAGCTAACCTAAATATACTCTCTCACATACAAATAACAGAGCTAACCTGAATATACTCTCTCACATACAAATAAAAACAGAGCTAACTTGAATATACTCTCTCACATACAAATAAAAACAGAGCTAACCTGAATATACTCTCTCACATACAAATAAAAACAGAGCTAACCTGAATATACTCTCAGAAATAAAAACAAACCTAACCTAAATATACTCTCTCACAGAAATAAAAACAGAGCTAACCTGAATATACTCTCTCACATACAAATAACAGAGCTAACCTGAATATACTCTCTCACATACAAATAACAACAGAGCTAACCTGAATATACTCTCTCACATACAAATAACAACAGAGCTAACCTGAATATACTCTCTCACAGAAATAAAAACAGAGCTAACCTGAATATACTCTCTCACATACAAATGAAAACAGAGCTAACCTGAATATACTCTCACATACAAATAACAACAGAGCTAACCTGAATATACTCTCTCACAGAAATAAAAACAAAGCTAACCTGAATATACTCTCACATACAAATAAAAACAGAGCTAACCTGAATATACTCTCTCATATACAAATAAAAAACAGAGCTAACCCGAATATACTCTCTCACATACAAATAAAAACAGAGCTAACCTGAATATACTCTCTCACATACAAATAAAAACAGAGCTAACCTGAATATACTCTCACAGAAATAAAAACAGAGCTAACCTGAATATACTCTCTCATATACAAATAAAAACAAAGCTAACCTGAATATACTCTCTCACAGAAATAAAAACAGAGCTAACCTGAATATACTCTCTCACAGAAATAAAAACAGAGCTAACCTGAATATACTCTCTCATATACAAATAAAAACAGAGCTAACCCGAATATACTCTCTCAAAGAAATAAAAACAGAGCTAACCTGAATATACTCTCTCACATACAAATAAAAACAGAGCTAACCTGAATATACTCTCTCACAGAAATAAAAACAGAGCTAACCTGAATATACTCTCTCACATACAAATAAAAACAGAGCTAACCTGAATATACTCTCTCACAGAAATAAAAACAGAGCTAACCTGAATAAACTCTCTCATATACAAATAACAGAGCTATCCTGAATATACTTTCTCACATACAAATAACAACAGAGCTAACCTGAATATACTCTCTCAAGTACAAATAACAACAGAGCTAACCTGAATATACTCTCTCACATACAAATAAAAACAGAACTAACCTGAATATACTCTCTCATATACAAATAAAAACAGAGCTAACCTGAATATACTCACTCATATACAAATAAAAACAGAGCTAACCTGAATATACTCTCTTTTACATACAAATAAAAACAGAGCTAACCTGAATATACTCTCTTTTACATACAAATAAAAACAGAGCTAACCTGAATATACTCTCTTTTACATACAAATAAAAACAGAGTTAACCGGAATATACTCTCTCACATACAAATAAAAACAGAGCTAACCTGAATATACTCTCTCACAGAAATAAAAACAGAGCTAACCTGAATATACTCTCTCACATACAAATAACAGAGGTAACCTGAATATACTCTCTCACATACAAAATAATAAAAACAGAACTAACCTGAATATACTCTCTCACATACAAATAAAAACAGAGCTAACCTGAATATACTCTCTCACATACAAATAAAAACAGAGCTAACCTGAATATACTCTCTCACAGAAATAAAAACAGAGCTAACCTGAATATACTCTCTCACATACAAATAACAGAGGTAACCTGAATATACTCTCTCACATACAAAATAATAAAAACAGAACTAACCTGAATATACTCTCTCACATACAAATAAAAACAGAGCTAACCTGAATATACTCTCTCACAGAAATAAAAACAGAGCTAACCTGAATATACTCTCTCACAGAAATAAAAACAGAGCTAACCTGAATATACTCTCTCACATACAAATAAAAACAGAGCTAACATGAATATACTCTCTCACATACAAATAAAAACAGAGCTAACCTGAATATACTCTCTCACAGAAATAAAAACAGAGCTAACCTGAATATACTCTCTCACATACAAATAAAAACAGAGCTAACCCGAATATACTCTCTCACAGAAATAAAAACAGAGCTAACCTGATTATACTCTCTCACATACAAATAAAAACAGAGCTAACCCGAATATACTCTCTCACAGAAATAAAAACAGAGCTAACCTGAATATACTCTCTCACAGAAATAAAAACAGAGCTAACCTGAATATACTCTCTCACATACAAATAAAAACAGAGCTAACCCGAATATACTCTCTCACAGAAATAGAAACAGAGCTAAACCTGAATATACTCTCTCACAGAAATAGAAACAGAGCTAACCTGAATATACTCTCTCATATACAAATAAAAACAGAGCTAACCTGAATATACTCTCTCATATACAAATAAAAACAGAGCTAACCTGAATATACTCTCTCACATACAAATAAAAATCACACTGGACTTAACCAGCTATAGAAGCAGAGAGAACCTTGAGACTTCTGTATTTAGTAAATTATCTCAAGCGTTGCTTTGGGTAATATTATTTAACAACTTCTCTTCATCTCTTTAAGGTTTAAAACATTCTCAAAAATGTCAGTAGGATAATCTTGTGCACAGTTCTATCCCTTACAAAAATTCTAAAGTAATCCAGACAAATAACCCATGATGCAGTCTTTAATAAAAAAAAAAGTGAGAAGCACTCAACCAGGAAGCAAAGACATATTAGGGTTGTTCTGTTGTCCCAACCCAAGGAGCAGTCACTTTTAGCCTAAAATATGTCTAACACAGAGAACTTTCCTGAAATAAATCAGTCTAGCTCCACCTTATAAATACATCCAGTCTCCCCCAGAACAAGAGATATGACCCTAGATACTTTGGCCTTTTGTGGACCTCATTAGTGAGACGAAGCCACATAACTCTAGTCAATGGGTTCAAATCTGATTGTCTGCCATCCTTAGGCAGCTCGGTCCTCAAGAGTAACACATTTATATACATAACAAGAGAGAAACGTGCTCAGCCAGCGAATGAATAAAAGCATAACACAAACCACCTATGGAGAAGCAGATTCTAGGCCAAAATGTGCCATTTCCTAAAGAACTTTTCTGCAGCATATCACTCCCCATCAAAACAGTGCAGTCCCAAGTAAACAAGCAATTTCCCGCTAACTGAGAGGAAAAGAAAAACCAGTCGTATATTTGGTCTACTGAAGGCTGTTGTTGGAGTGTTACCTAGCAGTAAAACCATTTATAGTGTATTTGTTCGTTTGCTGGTTTAACACTCCTCTCTTTTGATATATACTATTACAATGCATAGATTTATAAACAGAATACAAATGGTCACCTTACAATACAGGTAGAAATTATTACTAGAAAAATAAAATCCAAAATTCTCCCAACACTTAACTATCAAAACCACAGGCAATAAGACCTGTTGCAGCTGTACAAAGGCCTTACATATTCCAGACTGCTAAACACAGCGTGTAACAAACGCAGTGCACAACTGCTCTTAAACCAAGGCACTTCTTACAGCAAATTTAAAAAATACATAAGCAAAATAAGAACACAACCAAAATAGCAACATTGTCTGACATGATATTCTTTTAAGGAAACATTTGCTATAAAAGGGGTCTTCATTATAGAGCCATAGATGCAAAGAAAGAATGCAAGTGAGGGCCTTACATACAAAGTCAACAAAGATAATGCATTTATCCAATCCAAAAGGGCAAAAAAAATCAGCCCTTTAATGTGAATGGGGAAGATCACAAAACGTATGAATGCATCTATGGCGGCAAAAATAAAAACAATTATTTCAAAATTAGCCATCTGACACTCAACGCAACTGAGGTGGTGAGTATGCTGGGAGACTCTGAGGATTCAGTTTGGCCGATATGCACGCTATAGTGCTAAAAACAAGTGTCAGTTTAATTACTATATTCATATATTACATTTACCCTGTGCGGTTTGTCTATTTTATGGAGGCTCTTTCTTTCTTTCTTTCCTTCCTTCCCTTCCTTCCCTCCCTCCCTTCCCTCCCTCCCTCCCTCCCTTCCTTCCCTCCCTCCCTTCCTTCCCTCCCTCCCCCCCTTCCCTCCCTTCCTTTCCTTCCTTACCTCCCTTCTTTCTTCCCTTCTTTCTTTCCTTCTTTCTTTCTTCCCTTCTTTCTTTCTTCCCTTCTTTCTTTCTTCCCTTCTTTCTTTCTTTCTTTCTTTCTTTCTTTCTTTCTTCCCTTCTTTCTTTCTTTCTCTTTCTTTCTTTCTTTCTTTCTTTCTTTCTTTCTTTCTTTCTTTCTTTCTTTCTTTCTTTCTTTCTTTCTTTCATGTTTTAGGATATTCCAGTAATATTATTTACATTTTCAGTCTTTAAGAGGCAGGAACAGGCAGCAATAACTAAATTAGATATATCTGTCTCTCTAGCATGGAACACAAATCAATACTAAACTTTCCAGAGACTACATTGTTCAGCATATATGTAATTACAGAGTGCACATCTTGTAGGTATTGCACCTGGGAATTGAGATAAATGTGCATGAATCCACAATGACCAATACATTCTGCCCTAGCGTAGACTGAGAATGAATTATTCTGGTCTTTGCAAGCAGTCTACAGCCAAGCACAACAGGTAGCAAGTGGGTTTATGTTCAGCTATGTCAGAACTAGAATTAAAATCATTGGGAGAAAACAGCAGGACCACGTTGGCTGTGGGCAGTTAAGTGCTTATAATGAAATGCTGCAGACCTCTAATTTATAGAAGTACATACATCATAGGAAAGTTTCCACACAAAAAAAAGCAACAGGAGACTCAGAAAAACTAAAAACAGCTATGAAAGAACAACACAATCTGCATTTATTACAATGAAAAGGAACAATGACTATGCATTGTACTTCTGTTTCACTATCAACTGGCATCTGTGTCCCAGAGGGTTAATCCTCAGTGGTTTGGGGTATGGTGACAGAATTTTAGTTTTTGCAAACACCATTTCTCTGTGCCACTCCTTTCTATACATAACTGCAAACCAATCGGCAGATGACCCACAGGACAGTACAATCATTAGCATTAGCAGATATAGACATACTTCCATGCGTGCCGACAGGGCCTGAAGCTCCAGTGCCGTATGCGCATATGCATATCCATGACATATTAGGTCAAATATACTTGGTTATCACTTGCATATCACTAATTGCAAACTGTATGGCAGGGTGTGGTGATATCACATGGGAAGCTTAGCCAGGATTTTTAAACCATTGCATGCAAACCCTTAACATTTACCCTCCCGGTTTATTTCCTTGCTCAGGGCACTGAGCTACATCTTGCTTGTAGGTAAAGATGCTTTTCCATTTTCCATTTATGCAGCACCTCCTAGATGAACCTTACACATATTACAGAAGAAATAACTGTCATTCTCACAGGCTGTGCCAATAGATTCAAGGCCTGCACTGCTGATAAGTCTAACAGGTGGCACATGTGGATAACAGACAATGTTAAACTATGACAATGACAAGACAATGAGAAATGAACCGCAGAAGTACTTGTGGCCATCCCAAATACTACACCCTAGATCCCCTGCAGGCTGTGCTAACCTAGCTGGAATGAAGAAGAAAAAAACTGCAACAGCAGTTAGAGCACCGCTGCTCTCTTCTAACCCGAACAAATTCACACCCATATATTAGGGACGGTCAACGCTAATAAACTATTTGCAGCTACCAATACTTTACTTCAAGTAACCCCCAATACCCCCCATAAACAGGATCAAAATCTTCTGGTTGCATGGTTTTCTTTCATTGCAAAAGCCCCTTTCAACACATGTCCCTGTCCATTGCTCCTGGATGCTGTTTTTCAGTAATTTATTTAAATGATCTATTAGTTATGCCTAAAAAAAGGCAACCACCCACCACAACCCCCCCCCCCACATACTTGGAGACCATGGCATGTGACAGGATAAGAGAAGCTGCTGCCTCTGTTTGTGCGGGGCCAATGGGGGTGTCTGTGTGCAAAAGGTGAGAATTTCATCCTTTTTTAGGGGGTATTTGGGATTACTGGAACTAAAGAATTGGTTGCTGGTACAACTGATGAAGCCCTTGAATAGTTGCATCAGGTGTGCTTGAGACAACCCCTGTTTTGCATATTTGTGCTGTTGTGAGCGATTCTACACAGGGGGTTGGATAATTTTGAGACTGCAGAATTCATTAAAAGTTGCATTTTCAGATAAATTTGGAAAGCACTTGAAGCATTCGTTGTGTTGAGCTAACTCAATTGCTTTTGTTTGGTTTGTTCATTGCAAACAGATGAAAGTCTGTAAACTTTGACAATAACCCTGGCTTGCAATGGGGATTGAATAATTTTGATTACAACGGTATGATCCAGCTGAAGAGTAGCAAACAAGAGAACACAAACAGGAGGAACATTTAGGTGTATTTGTAATTGGTGGATCACATAATGGTTTAGCCAGTGGGTATGAGTTAAGGGGGATCCCTTGGGTGTTAGGGAGGCAATACAGTGAAACGTACCAAATAAATGGTTGATAATGCTGGGATAAGGTCACTTTAAGGATAAATGCACTCAGTAAAGCTTGAGGCTAGGTCAGCAGTGGCTAGGGTTTATTGGGGTTTATTGGGGTTTATTGGGGTGGGCCAACATAAGGTGGAGGATAATGTCATATTAATTGCTCTGCAGAGAGTTTTATCTGCCTAAAAGATGTACAGGTGCAAGCTAAAATAAGATTCTAGATGTGAAAAAAATATGGCTTGAGCAGTTGAGATTTTGCCTAGCTCGAGTATGACCAATAATGTGCCGCTGTTATTATTAGAGCTGTCACAATGTCTCTGCTCTGTCACTATAAACAGGAGGTCACATAGGTCCCTAGGTCTATATATGACACTCTCCTTGAGATTCACTTGACCTTTTATGAAAAAGGAATGAATGATTTAAAGTGCTTGTCCTGGTCTGACTGACAATAATTCAGTTCTCCTTTGTATACTAACAAGGTTAACAGGCTATAATTACGGTAGATGCAACTGCCCAACAAACATACAACAGAAAGTACAAATTAAATAGTAAGCTCTTCAAAGGAATTACTGGATTTAAAGGGACAAGAAACCTAAAAATGCTTTTAATTTTTTCACTTTCCAATGAATTTATGTTATCAAATTGACTTAAGTCTCTTGGTATCCATTGTTGAAGCAGAAGAAATACACTACTGGGAGCTAGCTGAAAAAATCAGGAGAGCCAATGGCGAGTAGCATATTGTTCAGCCACCAATCTGCAGCTAGCTCCCAACAGTGCCTTCCTGCTCCTGAGCCTACCTAAGTATTATTTTCAACAAAGGACACCAAGAGAACAAAGCAAATTAGGTAATAGAAGAAAATTAGAAAGTTGTTTAAAATTGCACGCTCAGTCTGTATCATGAAAAGTTTAATTTTGACTTTACTGCCCCTTTAATGAATTGCAATCTTATAGTTATTTCTGCACATATATTGCCAACATGTGTAGCCTTTGCACTACTGTGATAATGTCAGATAATTACACATTTTTGAAGCACAACAGAACATGTATTATTTGTTTAATACACTATTCAGTAGATGACAGTTCATATGTAACAAGAAAGAATGAATAAGTACCATAATACAGTGTAAATAACTTGGGGTACTATTCTTTCTAGAAAAATTTGTATAAAGAAAAATTGATATTAAGTATTATTACTTAGCATATTTAATAATGAACATGCACAAGAATAACAGTAATATGTATAGTATATTATATATGCACAAATATTCCCACTTTAAATCTGAGTAGGTATAGGATACTTCCCACCAATTTCCATCAATATTTACTATTTTTAAAATCTGTTTTAATCTTTCCAACAAGCAATGCTCATTAAGTAATTGCTGAATGTACCTGAGCTCATTTCTTCAGCAGAAACCCAAAAGGTTTCTTGTACAATGTCCTTCAGAAGTTTTCTTTGCATCTTCTTTTTCTCCTTCAATACATTTTTGAAGTTATTGATGCATTTGTTCAGATAGATAGTCTCGGCACATACTTGATCAAGCCTCAAAGGCTTTCCTTCCTTCAAGTCCTCTGGAGCTTCACTGTTCTCCATGATTTGCTCAGTGGGGGTTAGTGGTTGCATAGAATTCATATCAACATCAGGGGAAAGGATCAAAGATGGAATAGAAGACTCATGCGGTAAGGAGGGTACTCTGTTTAGAACAAAATATGCATCTTCTTTTAGATTTGAGCTGGAACTGTAGCTATTACTTCTGCTGGACTGAGTGGGAATGCTATCATGGAAGTGCCCACTGCCAACACTGTTAAGCCTATGTATAGTATCATAATCATGTATCCCAAACCCACCTTCTTTGTTTTCCACAAAGACATCGGGACTCTCCAACTTGTGAAAAACAACTTTTAAAGCTGATCGGAAGTGGTTGAGGGCTTTCCCCAATTTATTGGCATAAAACTTTATGTCTACAATATCAATATTTTCATCAGGCTGATCAAGAAAATCCCTAAATACATGGCCGGTGTTTTCTTGACTCTCTAGATCTATATGGACCACCTCTTTAAGTGTTTCAGTCACACAGCCATCAGAACGTTTGTCTACTGTATCATCAAAGCTTAATGATGTAAAACTGCCAGAGGGATCTTTTATAATCACATTTATTTTTTCCGTACTACGAAACTGTACCCTAGAGTCAATAGAAATAAGTTCACTTTCACCTTTATGCTCATCAACAATGGAGCAACTTCTCTGTATTGCAAATTCTGCTTCTTCTGCTTCTGAAGAAGCACTCAGATTGTTAGAGCGTGTTAACAGCCTGGTACACCTACATGTTTTTTCACCAGGAGAAGGCAGATGCGTAAACTGAAGGTTTTGAGACTCTTGAGAGTCCAGGCGAATGCAGAGGTGACTTACACTTTTCTCTAATGACTTTTCACAACTCTCTTTCACCTGAGTTCCTTCCCCTCCAGTAGCTTCCAGTTCTGTTGTTAAGCTGCATTTTGCAGCCAAAGTGCATTTCTGTGCAAAAACAAATTCCTCTCCGAGACACGGTGCCTCGGTACTTGAATTCTGATAACGGAATAGATATGATTCTTTCTTAACTTCTGCACTATTTTCTTCAGTCCTAACTACTTTATCTAAGCTCACGGAGCTCCAGCGATTTTCTTTAAGACCATGCTGAATTACAGAGAGAGAATTAGTTCTATGCCTGCAGTGTGATCCATGTTCTTCAAATGGTACAATTTGCACCCTGGAATTTTGCAAGTTAGCAGATTTTTGTAAAATAATGTCTCTTTGATCAGGATGATTAAGTTTAACAACTGTTGGTCTAGGTCCTAATAAAGTACTTGATCCTGTTCCTAGTCTGTATGCATCTTTTACACACTCCCTGCTCTTTATTCCAGTAAAACAATGTTGATCAGAAAAAAAACAATGAATGGTTTCCAATGTATTCTCGTTCTCCTGTTCCAAAATACCATAAAAGTACAAGACTGTCTCTTCATTTTGTATATCTGTGTAAGAATCTCTGGCTGATGCAAGCAATGAATTTTTTGTGGAGGAGCTAAATCCAACCTGTAAACCCTCAATCTCATTTAGAACTGTATCAACACATGTTGAAACTTCCTCCATTGAACCTTTTATCAAACTTAAATGCTGACGCAATTCTGCAACCTCTGCTTGGATCCGGCTTATACCCTGCAGTTCTTTAATTATATATTCAACTATATCCCCAGTTTCGTCAGGTGACGCAGAAATGTTCCTAGCATTGGAATCTAATGGATTATTTTGACAGAAAAGCGGATTATGTTCAGAGATCTCCTTCCATCTCATTGTGATGCTAATGGATGAAAGATCTTGCTTATCGTTTAAAGCAAGTCCGTTACTTTGACATTGAGAGAGCATTTCAGTGTTCTGTCCATCTGAAGAGTTCTCCTCTGTGGAATCATCACTGGTCAGCTCTTCTGAGTTAAGTGATAATTTGAGATCACTTGTCAGATTTGAATTTGTCTCCTCCGTGCCTACCATATTGACTTCCTTGGCATCCCTAGTCTGCTCCTTGAGGTCACAAGATGTTTGAAATTCAGCATTATTTGATTTTCTCTTAATACCACGTACAAATAGATCTGTATCAGTCTCCACAGGGGAAAGCAAGTTATCATGATTAGCTGAAATTTTATCTGTTGGTCCCTGCAGTAACCGCTTCATTTTCTCTCTGATGCACAGGGATATCTTTTGTCTTTTGGATAGTTTTGTAGGCAACTTAACAGAATATTTTTTATGCCTGGTGGCAATATTTTCTTGCCTTATAAACTTGCTTCTTGAAAACATCCTCAGCTATGGCACCCATACATAATGCTATGTGTGAACACAATTGCTAATGATTTCCCATCATTCAGTTTGTTACGGACAGAAAAAAATCTTCATGTTGAAGCTATTACAAAAGGGGAAACATCACAATGATATAAGGAATAAAATTATTTCATAGATTACAAAATACAATAAAATAATTAATTGGTATAATGTTCTATGTAATCAAATTAATTACTATTATTTTTAACATTTTTACATTTTTCATTACATAATCACGTAAAAATACAGACAAAGCCATTGCTAGATCTCACTTTCTAGTGTCAATGAAGAAACAGTATGTACAATAAAAAAATCTCTCCGTAATACAGGAGTCAAGAGAACTTAATGTTACCAAGGAAGCATTAACGTTAACTCTTGAGTGCCAGAAAAAGCAGTGACATGTCATGCAGTAAAATACACGCTACCTAACAAAATCTTGTTAACGGATATGTCACCCTCACACTCATTTATATGCTGACTTGTGACAGAAGGCATTGCAAGCCTCTGCAGATTTAAATTATTTTATGCTTCGCTTTAAGTGAAGAAACTCAAGAGCTCATTGCTATGGAAACCCCCTGGCTAAAATCTATACCTAAAGAGGCAGAGAACAGCTGAACCCCAACTCTCACAAGCACCCCGTCCACAGGAGGCAGGTATACTGGGACAAACATGTGCCAATTCAATATTTTCATTTGCATAACATTATTTTCAAATGAATAAGCACCAGATAATCTATTCTCTGCTAACCATTGACATTTTGTTGGAAGGCTTTTTCACAGTATGCGATTTGAAAATAATAAGCACCATAACTAGACAATTAAAGCATTAAAATCCCAAACTTAAAAGTACATTGTGCTTAAAAAACTGCAGCGTTACAAGTGCTTTTTTTATGAATTTATTTTGTGTACAACGATGTAATATAAATGCTATTTAAATTGAAACTAATGCAAGCAGAATCAGTTAACATTTTCTGTTAATACTCGCTGCTGATTGGGTATTACCAACTACTGTTGATTGGCTGATAGGCACAAATATATTTAGTTTCAATTTAATTTTACGTCACATTTTTCTGTCAAAAAAAATCAACATATTTAAATGCTGCCCTCTACTATGAATTATATTTTTGTTTATTTATTCACAATGTCCCTTAATTTTAGGGACAGATCGTAATTGTGGAATTAATGTCAAACCAAAACAATATAAAACACATCAAATAATAAATTAATTCTAATCCCATATGCATCGTAGTCACTGTAACTTAGCAACACATTTATTCATCAATATATTTTATCTTCACAATATTCACATTACAGTAAATTGTTTTTAACAAACTGACCAATTTACATCTTTCTCGTGGCCTTTGTTGAAGCCAAGTTTCGCTCAGCAGTGTGCACATATCTCGCACCAGTGTTTGCAACAATGTTTACAATAATGTTATACACGAAGTGCCCCACAATAAGTCCGTGCATTCACTGAAGCAGGGGATTTTGGGTAGTGATATGCAAATCAAAATGCCTCATCTATTTGATTCCAAAATCAGATTTTTAAACATGGATATCCTAGCGCTAGTGCAGCCGTACTCTAGGCAGCTTTAAAACTTAGCAGAGATAGAAGAATACAGAAAAAAATATAAAAGTAGCACAAGAGAAAGATCGATTGGATTATAAAACTAGATTGGAAACTTTAAAGAAAGCTATATATAATCATGAAAGTTTACTTCTGACTTCTATGTTCATTTAACATCAAACTTTAGATCCTTTTTAGAAAACAAATATGTAGATTTGTAAGCACTGGGGTTTAAATAAACAAATTAATTAATGGACTTATAATTGTGAGCTATAAACAACGTGCCAGTATATACATATAGGACGTCATCAGTTCATACAAACATTATGGGGTAGATTTATCAAGCAGCGGATGCAGCTATCTACCCCCGAAGTTTCCGGCTTGCCGGAAAGTTAAGTTAAGAAGCAGCGGTCATAAGACCGCAGCTCCCTAACTCATCGGCCACCTCTGAGGTGGCGGACAGCAATCATCCCGATCGGAACGATTGACACCCCCTGCTAGCGGCCGATTGGCCGTGAATGTGCAGGAGGCGGCATTGCACAAGCATTTCACCAGAAATGCTTGTGCAATGTTAAATGCAGACAGCGTATCACAGCCACAGCAAATCATGTCCACCCACAGCTTGATAATTCGGCCCTTATGTCTTCACTGCCATATTGTGTGAAGTTTGTGGGATATTCTCCTTCCCAACAGGAAGTGGCAAAGAGAGCACCCACAGCAGAGCTGTCTATATAGCCCCCCCCCCTTAGCTCCACCCCCCAGCCATTCGACAGAAGGCTAGGAAGAAAAAGGAGAAACTATAGGGTGCAGTGGTGACTGAAAGGTTTAAAATAAAAATATATATGCCTGTCTTAAAAAACAGGGCGGGCCGTGGACTCGATACATCACAAGAGAAATAAATTTATCAGGTAAGCATAAATTATGTTTTCTCTTCTAAGATGTATCGAGTCCACGGATTCATCCTTACTTGTGGGATACCAATACCAAAGCTTTAGGACATGGATGAAGGGAGGGACAAGACAGGGACCTTAAACGGAAGGCACCACTGCTTGTAGAACTTTTCTCCCAAAAATAGCCTCCGAAGAAGCAAAAGTATCGAATTTGTAAAATTTGGAAAAACTATGAAGCAAAGACCAAGTCGCCGCCTTACAAATCTGTTCAACAGAAGCCTCATTTTAAAAAGCCCATGTGGAAGCCACAGCTCTAGTAGAATGAGCAGTAATTCTTTCAGGAGGCTGCTGTCCAGCAGTCTCATAGGCCAAACGGATGATGCTTTCCAGACAAAAGGAAAGAGAGGTAGCCGTAGCCCTTTGACCTCTCCGTTTACCAGAATAAACAACAAACAATGAAGATGTTTGACGGAAATCTTTAGTTGCTTGTAAGTAAAACTTTAAAGCATGAACCACATCAAGATTGTGTAACAGACGTTCCTTCTTTGATGAAGGATTAGGACACAGAGAAGGAACAACAATCTATTGATTGATATTCTTATTAGAAACAACCTTAGGAAGAAACCCAGGTTTGGTACGCAAAACCACCTTATCTGCATGTAAAACAAGGTAAGAGGAATCACATTGTAAAGCAAAGCAGATAGCTCAGAAACTCTTCGAGCCAAAGAGATAGCTACTAAAAACCAAAACTTTCCAAGATAGAAGCTTAATATCTATGGAATGCATAGGTTCAAACGGAACCCCTTGAAGAACTTTAAGAACTAAGTTTAGGCTCCATGGCGGAGCAACAGGTTAAAATACAGGCTTGATTCTGACCAAAGCCTGACTAAATGCTTGAATGTCTGGGACATCTGCCGGACGTTTGTGTAGTAGAATAGACAAAGCGGATATTTGTCCTTTTAGGGAACTATCAGATAATCCCTTCTCCAAACCCTTTTGGAGAAAAGACAATATTCTAGGAATCCTAATCTTACTCCACGAGTAACCTTTGGATTCACACCAATAAAGATATTTGCGCCAAATCTTATGATAGATCTTCCTGGTGACAGGCTTTCTAGCCTGAATCAGGGTATCAATTACCGACTCAGAGAAACCACGCTTTGATAGAATCAGGCGTTCAATCTCCAAGCAGTCAGACGCAGAGAAATTAGATTTAGATGCGTGAACGGACCTTGGATTAGAAGGTCCCGCCTCATTGGCAGAGTCCACGGTGGAACCGAGGACATGTCCACTAGGTCTGCATACCAAATCCTGCGTGGCAACGCAGGTGCTATCAGAATTACCGAAACTCTCTCCTGCTTGATTCTGGCAACCAGACGTGGGAGGAGAGGAAACGGTGGAAATACATAGGCCAGATTGAAGGACCAAGGCACTGCTAGAGCATCTATCAGAACCGCCTTGGGATCCCGGGACCTGGACCCATAACAAGGAAGTTTGGCATTCTGACGAGACACCATCAGATCCAATTCTGGTGTGCCCCATAGCTGAATCAGATGGGCAAATACCTCCGGATGGAGTTCCCACTCCCCCGGATGAAAAGTCTGACGACTTAGAAATTCCGCCTCCCAGTTCTCTACCCCTGGGATGTGGATTGCTGAGAGATGGCAAGAGTGATCCTCTGCCCACCGGATTATTTTGGTTACCTCCATCATTGCTATAGGACTCCTCCTTGATGATTGAAATAAGCTACAGTCGTGATGTTGTCCGACCGAAATCTGATGAATTTGGCCGCAGCAAGCTGAGGCCACGCCTGAAGCGCATTGAATATCGCTCTCAGCTCTAGAATGTTTATCGTGAGGAGAGCTTCCTCCCGAGACCATAAGCCCTGTGCTTTCAGGGAGTTCCAGACTGCACCCCAACCTACATTCCCTGAGACAGGTGGTCCTGAGACAACCACCAGAGAAGAGAGTCTCTGGTCCCCTGGTCCAGATGCAGTTGAGGAGATAAATCTGCATAATCCCCATTCCACTGTTTGAGCATGCATAGTTGCAGTGGTCTGAGGTGTAGGCGGGCAAAAGGAACTATGTCCATTGCCGCTACCATGAGTCCGATTACCTCCATACACTGAGCCACTGATGGACGAGGAATGGAATGAAGAGCTCGGCAAGTGGTTAAGAGTTTTAATTTTCTGACCTCCGTCAGAAATATTTTCATTTCTACCGAGTCTATCAGAGTCCCTAGGAAGGAAACTCTTGTGAGAGGGAAGAAAGAACTGTTCCCCTTCCACCCGTGAGCTCTCAGAAAAGCCAACACGATGTCCGTGTGAGACTTGGCTAGCTGGAAAGTCGACGCCTGAATTAAGATGTCGTCTAGATAAGGCGCCACTGCTATGCCCCGTGGTTGCAGAACCGCCAGAAGGGACCCTAGCACTTTTGTGAAAATTCTGGGAGCCGTGGCCAACCCGAAGGGAAGGGCCACAAATTGGTAGTGCCTGTTTAGAAAGGTGAATCTGAGAAATTGATAATGATCTCTGTAAATAGGGATGTGTAGATATGCATCCTTTGAGTCCACGGTAGTCATATATTGACCCTCCTGGATCAGAGGTAGAATAGTCCGAATAGTCTCCATCTTGAATGATGGAACCTTGAGGAACTGGTTTAGAATTTTGAGATCCAACATTGGTCTGAAAGTTCCCTCTTTTTTGGGAACCACAAACAGGTTTGAATAAAACCCTAGCCCCTGTTCCTCTATTGGAACTGGGCGGATCACCCCCATGGTATGTAGGTCTTCTACACAGCGTAAAAACGCCTCTCTCTTTGTCTGGTTTACAGACAATCGAGAAATGTGAAATCTCCCCCTTGGAAGGGAGTCTTTGAATTCCAGAAGATACCTCTGGGACACAATTTCTAAAGCCCAGGGATCGTGAACATCTCTCGCCCAATCCTGAGCGAAGAGAGAGAGTCTGCCCCCTACTAGATCCGGTCCCGAATTGGGGGCTACCCCTTCATGCTGTTTTAGAAGCAGCTGCAGGCTTCTTGGCCTGTTTACCCTTGTTCCAAGCCTGGTTAGGTCTCCAGACTGACTTGGATTGGGAAAAATTCCCCTCTTGCTTTGCAGTAGAGGAAGCTGAAGCGGGATCACTCTTAAAGTTCCGAAAGGAACGAAAATTATTCTGTTTGGTCCTCATCTTACATGATCTATCCTGAGGGAGGGCATGACCTTTCCCTTTAGTGATGTCTGAAATAATCTCTTTCAGTTCAGGCCCGAATAGGGTCTTACCTTTGAAAGGAATGTTCAAAAGTTTAGATTTAGATGACACAGCAGCAGACCAGGACTTAAGCCATAACGTCCTGCGTGCTAAAACGGCAAAACCTGAATTCTTTGCCGCTAATTTAGCCAGTTGAAATGCGGCATCTGTAATAAAAGAATTAGCCAACTTAAGGGCCTTAATTCTGTCCATAATCTCCTCTAATGGAGTCTCCATTTGAAGAGCCTCAAACCAGAAAGCAGCTGCAGTCGTTACAGGAACAATGCACGCAATAGGTTGGAGAGAAAAACCTTGATGAACAAAAATTTTCTTCAAGAGACCCTCTAATTTTTTATCCATAGGATCTTTGAAAGCACAACTGTCTTCGATAGGTATAGTTGTACGCTTAGACAGAGTAGAAATAGCTCCCTCCACCTTAGGAACTGTCTGCCATGAGTCCCTTATGGTGTCAGATATGGGAAACATTTTCTTAAAAACAGGAGGGGGAGTGAACGGAATACCTGGTCTATCCCACTCCTTAGCAATAATATTCACAATCCTCTTAGGGACTGGAAAAACATCAGTGTAAACAGAACCTCTAAGTATCTATCCATTTTACGCAATTTCTCTGGGACCACTATAGGGTCACAATCATCTAGAGTTGCTAATACCTCCCTAAGCAATAAGCGGAGGTGTTCAAGCTTAAATTTAAAGGCCGTCATATCAGAATCTGTCTGAGGAAGCATCTTTCCTGAATCAGAAATTTCTCCCTCAGATAACAAATCCCTCACCCCTTCAGAGCATTGTGAGGGCATATCAGATACGGCTACTAAAGCAGGAGACGGCTCAGCATTTTTCCTTAACCAGAGCGGTCCTGCTTTCCTTGTAAACCAGGCAGTTTGGATAAAACCTCTGTGAGGGTTGTATTCATAACTGTGGCCATGTCTTGTAAAGTAAATGAATTCAACACACTAGAGGTACTTGGCGTCACTTGTGTGGGCGCTACTGGTTGTGACACTTGGGGAGAGCTAGATGGCGAACGCTCATTTAATTCTGACTGAGAATCATCTATTGCTCTATTTTTAGGTGCTAATATATGTTCTTTATAATTTATAGACATATCAGTACAATTGGGATACATTCTAAGAGGGGGTTCCACAATGGCTTCCAATCATATTGAACAAGGATTTTCCTTGGTGTCAGACATGTTAAACAGGCTAGTAATGTAACAAGCAAGCTTGGAAAACACTGTAATCAAAGTAAATAACACTCAGAAATAAAACGGTACTGTGCCTTTAAGAGAAAAAAAACTGCACAACTTCTGCAAAACAATGTAAAAAAGCAGTAAACTTAATGAAATTTTTACAGTAGTATCTTACAGCCTTAGTAACTTTGCACAGCTATGCAAATAAACAATTAACCCCTTAATGGCAAAACCGGATTGAAAAAACGTCAAACCCGGTAAAAAAGACTTTCAGCACCTTGCCACAGCTCTGCTGTGGCGCCTACCTGCCCTTCAGAACGATTTGTGGGGAAAAAACCTCCTTTACAGCCCTCAAAAACAGGAACCACTGGAGAAGCAGTTGAATGACTCTAAGGAAAAGAGACTGCGCAACTGTGGCGTGAAAATAGGCCCCTCCCACCTCACTCAATGTTTTGAGGCCTATTAGAAAAACACCTGAGCCTCTCTTAATTAACCATGTGGGTTAAAAAACCCTAAAAACAGCCACAATGACCCCTTTAGTCCCTTCAAAAAAAAAACGTTATAATTGCATCATTTACTGAACAAACAAAAACTTTTTTTCCTAACAGTGTCACCAGTAACTTATGAGCCCTTCAAGTAAGCTGAAATTCCTATCCAAGTGTCTGAATACAGCTTACCCTTCCCTCATGGGGATATTGCCAGCCTTTTCTAGAATTAACACAGTCTGTCTAGAAAAAATATAGACTGAACATACCTCATATGCAGCTTAGCATGCAAACCGTTCCCCCAACTGAAGTTTTCCTGTACTCTTCAGCACTTGTGAGAACAGCAGTGGATCTTAGTTACAAAGTGCTAAGATCATAATCCTCCTTGCAGAAATCTTCATCTCTTTTCTGCCAGAGAGTAAATAGTACACACCGGTACCATTTAAAATAACAAACTTTTGCTTGAGAAATGAAAAACTAACATTTTTGTCACCACACTTGCTCTGCCCTTCCTAGTTTCTTAGAGTAGGCAAAGAGAATGACTGGGGGGGGGGGGGTGGAGCTAAGGGGGGAGCTATATAGACAGCTCTGCTGTGGGTGCTCTCTTTGCCACTTAATGTTGGGAAGGAGAATATCACACAAGTAAGGATGAATCCGTGGACTCGATACATCTTACAAGAGAAATAATATTTAATTACAATTATAAAATCCTCCATAGTCTGAATTGAATTCAAAGACAAGACAACTAGCACTTCAATCTATTGTACAAATGCTATAGAAGTAATGTCAAACAGAAGGAAATAATCACAAACCTCACAGAGCCGATAGAATGAAGCAAACTATACTGTAAAGAGAGAAAACAATATCTTAACAACCATGCTCATTCTTACTGGTAATTGACACAAATAAGTATGTACAGTACGTACCAGTAGTGAGAAAAAACATTCGGAGCAATACAACACGACAATCAGACTGTGCTAACCTATTCCTGAATGATTTAAAGGGACATTAGACCCACTTTTTTTATTTCATTATTCAGATCGAGAATACAATTTTAAACATTCCATGTTACATACATTATCTAATTTGCTTCATTCTTTAGAAATCCTTTGTTTAAGAAATAGCAATGCACATGGGTGAGCTAATCACACAAGGCATCTATGTGCAGCTACCAATCAGCAGCTTCTGAGCCTATCTAGATATGCTTTTCAGCAAAGGATATCAAGAGAATGAAGTAAATTAGATAATAGATGTAAATAAGAAAGTTGTTTAAAATTGCATGCTCTTTCTAAATCATGAAAGAAAAATTTGGGTTTAATGTCCCTATAAAGTTGAACTTCTGGAACAGCCCAGCTTTGTTACAGGTAAGGAACATTAGCACTTCTGCTTTTTTATCATGTGCAGAGCTCCTAAACTTACAGGTTATTACGGTTCAGTCATGAGAAGAAGCTTTACCCTGGTGCCTACCCCCCTACACACACACTCTAACCCCCCCTTTATGGCAAATGTGCTGGTTTTTCCAGCAAAATCAGCCCATAAGTTTTCCTCACATCCTGCAGAGCGTCTGGGAAATGTTTTACCCATCATTTGTACCCTCATCTGCAGAGCGGAGCTGGGATTACATATTTAGCCCCTCAAGAGTAAAAGTAGGGACATTTTTACAAATGAAATGCTCTAACAATCATTTTTTTTACACTGGGATGCCCTCTTGTTCTTTCACATTAAACTGCACTAAATGTTAATTAAATAGTTACATTTACACAAACTGGAATTCAGAAACTGAATTCTGCTTCTATTTGAACTATTATATTTAATATAACATTTTCTGGAATCTGTTTCTTTTTAAAAATAATATGAACAAAGTGATAATAAATAAAAAATGAAATATCTAATGACACCTCAGTTAGAACAATTCTAAATTTCACAGTGAAACCTATGAGGTTTTTAAAAGAACTGAAACTAAGGGACCGATCGTCTAAAGCTCTATGCCCAGGCAAGATTTTCTAAAAACATCCATCGTTGATACAAGATCCTTCATAAGATTGTCTAAAAGCAAATCTAACAACATGCCGAGCTGTGTATCCCTACATTTTGTTTATGTGCAGGAGAGATGCATGCATTACAGTTGCATCCTATAGAAAAAGCTATTTAAAAAGCATATTGAAAATACAAAGTAAAAAATCTAATTGATATATCAAAATGTAAATTATGCAGTAAAATTCCTATTCAAAGAGCACATAAAAAACAACAACTGTATTTAATGTACATAGTAAATCATACTTAAAGGGACACGAAACCCAGAGTATTTCTTTCATGATTCAGATAGAGAACATTCAAATTTACTTTTTTCTTTAGATATCTTTTGTTGAAGTAATAGGAAAGGCATCTATGTGCAGCTACCAATCAGCAGCTTCTGAGCCTATTTAGATATAACTTTCAACAAAGGATATCAAGAGAATGGAGCAAATTAGATAATTGAAGTAATGTGGAAAGTTTTTTAAAATGGTGTGCTCTATCTAAATCAGGAAAGAAAGAATACAATTTGGGTTTAATGTCCCTTTAACGTACAATGTACTTTCAAAATTAAAAGCTACCAAAAATGCTAGAATTTAAATACTACTTTATAAGACTATTGTAAAGCAAGTCTCTAGTCTGGGTGTGTCTGATGTGCTCTTACAGCTCTAACTGTATTATCTATAAGCAGGCCACCCGCTTTTATTTTGACAGTTAAGGCATGCAAGTTTACATCAAAATGCGCTACACAGTCCACTGAAAACAGAGTCATTTGTTTTACTTTTTTTTTTTTTAATATCAAATTCATGACAACTTTTATTTTAGTACTATGAATATCTAAGTATTTTTTTATGCACCTAACTCACCTAAACAGTGAGGCTTCTGTGTTTGTTACCAAGATGTTTTTTCTAAAATTTACTTGCATGTTTTTCTGTTCCTTTTTTACTCTAAGTTTTTATAGAGCTTGACCGTAACCTTTAAAACGCTGATGCAGCTTTATTGGGGACTTTTATGGATATTTTTACTTATATCACTAGCAGTTCCCTGTTTTATGAGTCATAAGTGGCCGCTCAAACGCTGCGGCCAGTAACAAATTTAAACTCTCTTTTTGTTTGTTTGTCTACGTTTATAGAATATGGTTATATCTCAACATTCTCTCTACGTAGTTTTATGTACAGTAATAAACTGTTGCCTATTGTCTACAAAAGCTCTTGTTAATACATGGACCAGGTTGTATGCATAATATTCTCTTGTTGTAACAGGTACTTTCACCTTGATTTAATACATATATATATATTTCTTATAAGTGTAAGGCCCCCCCTGCTATATTCACTCACCACTGTGAAGATCCCCCATCGTAGAGAGCTGCATTACTTTCTAAAAAAGTCAGATCGCCATTCGCTGGCAGGGCAATATTTCGCTCCATGCTGGTGAATTTTAAAAGAATTGTGCTCAAAGAATTTATACAATTTTATTATAATAGCCGGAGGATGCGACTCAAAAACTCCAAGCACAGTTTCAATCTACTGACTGGACTACATTTGCTGTAAGAGACAAGAGTGACTCTCAAGTTGATCTAGACTTGTATGCATCATCTGTTCTAGATCATATTCGTCATTGTATCAGCAAGGAAACCACCTATAAGAGGATCAAAACCTTTCCTAACCAAAAACCTTGGATGAACAAAGAGGTTCGCCTCTTATTGCAAGCCCGTAACATTGCATTTAGAACTGGTAATGCTGAGGCTTATAGTTTAGCACGATCCAATTTAAAGAAAGGAATAAAAAGAGCTAAATTTGACTTGAAAACACGCATAGAAGAGCACTTTAATAACAACTCTGACTCCAGAAGAATGTGGCAAGGTATACAGTCCATTACTGACTATAAAACCACAAGCACAGTCCCCATAATTAATGATGCTTCCTTTCCAGACGAACTTAACTATTTCTATGCCCGATTTGACCGTGAAAAACAGAATTTATGCTTACCTGATAAATTACTTTCTCCAACGGTGTGTCCGGTCCACGGCGTCATCCTTACTTGTGGGATATTCTCTTCCCCAGCAGGAAATGGCAGAGAGTCCCAGCAAAGCTGGTCACATGATCCCTCCTAGGCTCCGCCCACCCCAGTCATTCGACCGACGGACAGGAGGAATATATATAGGAGAAACCATATGATACCGTGGTGACTGTAGTTAGAGAAAATAATTCATCAGACCTGATTAAAAAAACCAGGGCGGGCCGTGGACCGGACACACCGTTGGAGAAAGTAATTTATCAGGTAAGCATAAATTCTGTTTTCTCCAACATTGGTGTGTCCGGTCCACGGCGTCATCCTTACTTGTGGGAACCAATACCAAAGCTTTAGGACACGGATGAAGGGAGGGAGCAAATCAGGTCACCTAAACGGAAGGCACCACAGCTTGCAAAACCTTTCTCCCAAAAATAGCCTCCGAAGAAGCAAAAGTATCAAATTTGTAAAATTTGGCAAAAGTGTGCAGTGAAGACCAAGTCGCTGCCTTACATATCTGGTCAACAGAAGCCTCGTTCTTGAAGGCCCATGTGGAGTGAGCTATGATTCTTTCAGGAGGCTGCCGTCCGGCAGTCTCATAAGCCAATCGGATAATGCTTTTAAGCCAAAAGGAAAGAGAGGTAGAAGTCGCTTTTGACCTCTCCTTTTACCAGAATAAACAACAAACAAGGAAGATGTTTGTCTGAAATCTTTAGTAGCCTCTAAATAGAACTTAAGAGCACGGACAACGTCCAAATTGTGTAACAAACGTTCCTTCTTTGAAACTGGATTCGGACACAAAGAAGGTACAACTATCTCCTGGTTAATATTTTTGTTAGAAACAACTTTAGGAAGAAAACCAGGCTTAGTACGCAAAACCACCTTATCTGCATGGAACACCAGATAAGGAGGAGAACACTGCAGAGCAGATAACTCTGAAACTCTTCTAGCAGAAGAAATTGCAACCAAAAACAAAACTTTCCAAGATAGTAACTTAATATCTATGGAATGTAAGGGTTCAAACGGAACCCCTTGAAGAACTGAAAGAACTAGAATTAGACTCCAGGGAGGAGTCAAAGGTCTGTAAACAGGCTTGATCCTAACCAGAGCCTGAACAAATGCTTGAACATCTGGCACAGCTGCCAGTCTTTTGTGTAGTAAGACAGATAAAGCAGAGATCTGTCCCTTTAGAGAACTTGCAGATAATCCTTTCTCCAAACCTTCTTGAAGAAAGGAGAGAATCTTAGGAATTTTTATCTTATTCCATGGGAATCCTTTGGATTCACACCAACAGATATATTTTTTCCATATTTTATGGTAAATTTTTCTAGTTACAGGTTTTCTGGCCTGAACCAGAGTATCTATCACCGAATCTGAAAACCCACGCTTTGATAGAATCAAGCGTTCAATCTCCAAGCCGTCAGTTGGAGGGAGACCAGATTTGGGTGTTCGAATGGACCTTGAACAAGAAGGTCCTGTCTCAAAGGTAGCTTCCATGGTGGAGCCGATGATATATTCACCAGGTCTGCATACCAAGTCCTGCGTGGCCACGCAGGAGCTATCAAGATCACCGAGGCCCTCTCCTGATTGATCCTGGCTACCAGCCTGGGAATGAGAGGAAACGGTGGGAATACGTAAGCTAGGTTGAAAGTCCAAGGTGCTACTAGTGCGTCTACTAGAGTCGCCTTGGGATCCCTGGATCTGGACCCGTAGCAAGGAACCTTGAAGTTCTGACGAGACGCCATCAGATCCATGTCTGGAATGCCCCATAATTGAGTTATTTGGGCAAAGATTTCCGGATGGAGTTCCCACTCCCCCGGATGAAATGTCTGACGACTCAGAAAATCCGCTTCCCAATTTTCCACTCCTGGGATGTGGATCGCAGACAAGTGGCAGGAGTGATCCTCCGCCCATTGAATTATTTTGGTCACTTCTTTAATCGCCAGGGAACTCTTTGTTCCCCCTTGATGATTGATATAAGCAACAGTCGTCATGTTGTCTGATTGGAACCTTATGAATTTGGCCTTTGCTAGTTGAGGCCAAGCTCTGAGAGCATTGAATATCGCTCTCAGTTCCAGAATGTTTATCGGGAGAAGAGACTCTTCCCGAGACCATAGACCCTGAGCTTTCAGGGATTCCCAGACCGCACCCCAGCCCACTAGACTGGCGTCGGTCGTGACAATGACCCACTCTGGCCTGCGGAAGCTCATTCCCTGGGACAGATGGTCCAGGGTCAGCCACCAACGGAGTGAATCTCTGGTCTTTTGATCTACTTGAATCATTGGAGACAAGTCTGTATAATCCCCATTCCACTGTTTGAGCATGCACAGTTGTAATGGTCTTAGATGAATTCGTGCAAAAGGAACTATGTCCATTGTTGTAACCATCAATCCTATTACTTCCATGCACTGCGCTATGGAAGGACGAGGAACAGAATGAAGCACTTGACAAGAGCTTAGAAGTTTTGATTTTCTGACCTCTGTCAGAAAAATCCTCATTTCTAAGGAATCTATTATTGTTCCCAAGAAGGGAACTCTTGTAGACGGGGACAGAGAACTCTTTTCTTTGTTCACCTTCCATCCGTGAGATGTGAGAAAGGCTAGAACGATGTCCGTATGAGCCTTTGCCTTTGACAGGGACGACGCTTGTATTAGAATGTCGTCCAAGTAAGGTACTACTGCAATGCCCCTTGGTCTTAGAACCGCTAGAAGGGACCCTAGCACCTTTGTGAAAATCCTTGGAGCAGTGGCTAATCCGAATGGAAGAGCCACAAACTGGTAATGTTTGTCCAGAAAAGCGAACCTTAGGAACTGATGATGTTCCTTGTGGATAGGGATATGTAGGTACGCATCCTTTAGATCCACGGTAGTCATAAATTGACTTTCCTGGATGGTGGGTAGAATCGTTCGAATAGTTTCCATTTTGAACGAAGGTACCCTGAGAAATTTGTTTAGGATCTTCAAATCCAAAATTGGTCTGAACGTTCCCTCTTTTTTGGGAACTACGAACAGATTGGAATAAAATCCCATTCCTTGTTCCTTTATTGGAACTGGGTGTATCACTCCCATCTTTAACAGGTCTTCTACACAATGTAAGAATGCCTGTCTCTTTATTTGGTTTGAGGATAAGTGAGACTTGTGGAACCTTCCCCTTGGGGGTAGTTCCTTGAATTCCAGGAGATAACCTTGAGAAACTATTTCTAGCGCCCAAGGATCCTGAACATCTCTTGCCCAAGCCTGAGCAAAGAGAGAGAGTCTGCCCCCCACCAGATCCGGTCCCGGATCGGGGGCTACTCCTTCATGCTGTCTTGTTAGCAGTGGCAGGCTTCTTGGCCTGCTTACCCTTGTTCCAGCCTTGCATTGGTTTCCAGGCTGGTTTGGGTTGTGAGGCATTACCCTCTTGCTTAGAGGATGCAGAATTAGAGGCTGGTCCATTTCTGCGAAAGGGACGAAAATTAGACTTATTCTTAGCCTTAAAAGACCTATCCTGTGGAAGGGCGTGGCCCTTTCCCCCAGTGATGTCTGAAATAATCTCTTTCAAATCAGGTCCAAATAAAGTTTTACCTTTGAAAGGAATGTTAAGTAATTTTGTCTTGGATGACACATCCGCTGACCAAGACTTTAGCCAAAGCGCTCTGCGCGCCATAATAGCAAACCCTGAATTTTTCGCCGCTAATTTTGCTAATTGCAAAGCGGCATCTAAAATAAAAGAGAGTTAGCCAATTTAAGTGCGTGAACTCTGTCCATAACCTCCTCATATGGAGTTTCTCTACTGAGCGACTTTTCTAGTTCCTCGAACCAGAACCACGCTGCCGTAGTGACACTAACAATGCATGAAATTGGTTGTAGAAGGTAGCCTTGCTGTACAAAAATCTTTTTAAGCAAACCTTCCAATTTTTAATCCATAGGATCTTTGAAAGCACAACTATCTTCGATAGGAATAGTAGTGCGTTTGTTTAGAGTAGAAACTGCCCCCTCGACCTTGGGGACTGTCTGCCATAAGTCCTTTCTGGGGTCGACCATAGGAAATAATTTCTTAAATATAGGGGGAGGAACAAAAGGTATGCCGGGCTTTTCACACTCTTTATTTACTATGTCCGCCACCTGCTTGGGTATAGGAAAAGCGTCGGGGGGCACCGGAACCTCTAGGAACCTGTCCATCTTGCATAATTTCTCTGGAATGACCAAATTGTCACAATCATCCAGAGTAGATAACACCTCCTTAAGCAGTGCGCGGAGATGTTCTAATTTAAATTTAAATGTCACAACATCAGGTTCAGCTTGATGAGAAATTTTTCCTGAATCTGAAATTTCTCCCTCAGACAAAACCTCCCTCATGGCCCCTTCAGATTGGTGTGAGGGTATGACAGAACAATTATCATCAGCGTCCTCTTGCTCTACAGTGTTTAAAACAGAGCAATCGCGCTTTCTCTGATAAGTAGGCATTTTGGATAAAAGATTTGCTATGGAGTTATCCATTACAGCCGTTAATTGTTGCATGGTAATAAGTATTGGCGCACTAGATGTACTAGGGGCCTCCTGCATGGGCAAAACTGGTGTAGACACAGTAGGAGATGATGTAGTATCATGTTTACTCCCCTCATTTGAGGAATCATCTTGGGCAATATCATTATTTGTGGCAGTAATGTCCTTACTTTGTTTGGACGCTATGGCACAATTATCACATAAATTTAAATGGGGAGACACATTTGCTTTCATACATATAGAACATAGCTTATCTGAAGGTACAGACATGTTAAACAGGCTTAAACTTGTCAATAATGCACAAAAAACGTTTTAAAATAAAACCGTTACTGTCACTTTAAATTTCAAACAGAAAACACTTTATTACTGAATATGTGAAAAAGTATGAAGGAATTGTTCAAAAATCACCAAATTTTCACCACAGTGTCTTAAAGCCTTAAAAGTATTGCACACCAAATTTCAGAGCTTTAACCCCTATACAGTCCCAGATACAGTCTTTGCTAAGACCCAACCAAGCCCTGAGGGGAATACGATACCAAATGACGCCTTCTAAAAGCTTTTTCAGAGATTCTTAGATCCTCACACATGCATCTGCATGCCCTGCTCTCAAAAAACAACTGCGCATTAATGGCGCGAAAATGAGGCTCAGTCTATGACTAGAAAGGCCCCCTGACTGAAAAAGGTGTCCAATACAGTGCCTGCCGTTTTATAAACGTTCCCCAAGATTATAAATGTCAATTGTTAGCCTAAATTTGAATAATATGCACAAATAAAGCAAACGATTTAGCCCATAAAAATGTCTACCAGTTTTTTAGCCCATAATAAGCCCTTTATTCTGTTTGTTTTTGACTAAGAAAATGGCTTACCGGTCCCCATGAGGGGAAATGACAGCCTTCCAGCATTACACAGTCTTGTTAGAAATATGGCTAGTCATACCTTAAGCAGAAGAGTCTGCTAACTGTTTCCCCCAACTGAAGTTACTTCATCTCAACAGTCCTATGTGGAAACAGCAATCGATTTTAGTTACTGTCTGCTAAAATCATCTTCCTCTTACAAACAGAAATCTTCATCCTTTTCTGTTTCAGAGTAAATAGTACATACCAGCACTATTTTAAAATAACAAACACTTGATAGAAGAATAAAAACTACATTTAAACACCAAAAAACTCTTAACCATCTCCTTGGAGATGTTGCCTGTACAACGGCAAAGAGAATGACTGGGGTGGGCGGAGCCTAGGAGGGATCATGTGACCAGCTTTGCTGGGACTCTTTGCCATTTCCTGTTGGGGAAGAGAATATCCCACAAGTAAGGATGACGCCGTGGACCGGACACACCAATGTTGGAGAAACAAAGAATCAATTACTAAACTTATGCATCCACCAGATGAACTACCCCTGAGTTTTTCCGTTGCTGAAGTGTATTGGATCCTCTCCAAGGTGGATGTATATAAAGCGGCCGGTCCTGATGATATTCCTGGACATGTGTTAAGATCCTGTGCTGGAGTATTGGCTACAGTAATTACTGATATTTTTAATTTGTCTCTGGCTCAAACAACTGTTCCTACATGCTTTAAGGAAACCACCATCATTCCTGTGCCTAAACAATCAACAGCAGCCTGTCTTAATGACTTTCGCCCCATTGCACTCACTTCAGCCTTTATGAAATGTTTTGAGAGGCTGGTCATAGCCTATCTTAAAACTTGCTTACCACCTGCATTGGATCCTAACCAATATGCGTATCGCCAAAATAGGTCAACAGAAGATGCTATCTCGTCAGCTCTGCATTTTGCCCTCACTCACTTAGATCACAATAACACCTATGTTAGAATGTTGTTTATTGATTTTAGTTCGGCATTTAACACAGTTGTTCCTATTAAGCTGGTTGCCAAACTCCATGATCTTGGCATAAATACTTTATTATGCAACTGGATTCTGGACTTCTTGACAAACAGACCGCAATTGGTAAAAATTGGTAATCACACCTCATCTACTCTGACCCTTAATACTGGTGTTCCACAAGGGTGTGTATTGAGTCCACTGCTATATTCTCTTTTTACCCATGACTGTTTGCCTAAGTATGTATCCAATAGTATTATCAAGTTTGCTGATGACACCACTGTGATAGGCCAGATCAGTAATAATGATGAATCAGCTTATAGAGAAGAAATAAGGCAACTGGCTATTTGGTGTGCTGAGAACAACCTGGACCTAAACACTAAAAAAACTAAAGAAATTATTATTGATTTTAGGAAATCTAATCGATGTATAAAATTGCCCATTCATATAAATGGAACTGAGGTTGAACGTGTACCAAGTTTCAAGTTTCTGGGCACACACATCTCTGAGGATTTGACTTGGTCTTTGAACACCTCAACTTTAGTGAAAAAAGCACAACAACGTCTCTATTTTTTAAGAACACTGAAAAAAGTTAATTTATCTACTCAGATTTTAATTAATTTTTATCGCTGTACTATTGAGAGTATTCTCACCAACTGTATTACAGCATGGTATGGAAACTGTACTAATTGTGATCGCAAAGCTCTGCAACGGGTTGTTAAAATCGCCCAGTATATCATAGGTGCTCAGTTACCTACCATTGAAGATCTTCAAAGCAGACGTAGTCTTTTAAAGGCCTATCGAATTATTCATGATCCCTTCCATGTTAGCAACAGACTATTTGCCCTTTTACCATCTGGGAGACGTTATAGAAGCTTAAAAGGAAAAACTGCTAGATTACGGAATAGTTTTTTCCCAAGAGCCATTACTCTGCTAAATAATAACTTTTAAAAATCTCTCTTATGCTCATAGCCTTTTTTAATTTTTTAATTTTTTTATCCTCCTGATGATTAGATCTTTTTATTATATTGAAGAAAGTGCTAAATTAATGGTTTTAATTTAATTTATTGATTATCCTGTTAATGGTTCTTTTTCACCTCACTTTATATTCATATAACACATATAATATATAAATACACATATGATTCATATAAAACACTCATGATTCACATCACATATATAATGCAAATGTACACATATGTGTGCAAGATGACTAATTTTTTATTATATCTTTTTTACATATATATATATACTTTTTTGTATGGAACTGATTTTTTTGCACTTGCACTTTATTACACTTACATTGTACTTACTTTTGTGGTATAGAAAATTTCTGCATAAGTCACTTGAATTTTTTTGCTATCTATTAGTTTTTACCATTATAGTGCTATCTGTGTATAGGATTGGTTAGATTTTCAAATATAATTTCGTTGTCTCTGTTTTCCTACTTTGTACAATGACAATAAAACTAATCTAATCTAATCTAATCTTAAAAGGTTTTTTTTTAAATGCTCTGTGTCAAATAAATAATATGTTGCTCAATATATTATGTTATATTAACATAATGTATTTCTCTATAATAATTAAATGAGATGCAAAACCATTTGCATATTACAATAGAGTTTGCACAGTTACAGCAATTTCTGCAACACGATTATATATGCACATAGCACAGTCATCCATTAGGGACATAATAATTGATATTTTGAATAGAAACAATTTTTCAATATAATTTCTTTAGCAAAAATGCTTCTGATAATACAGAGTATCTCTACTCAACTCCTCAGGTTTTTAATATAGCTGAACTAGAGCACAGAAGAAATAATCAGCTGATGGGTGAGAAGCAGGTTTGTAACCATGGTTACTGATCAGCTGATTATTTCACCAGCGCACTAGTTCAGCTATCATGAAAATCTGCCCTGTTAGGGGAACTTAGAACTGGAGTAGAGAAAAACTGTAGTAAAAGATATGGTTTCTGTGGCATATACACATATGCCTTATGCCCCAGCATTCAAATATCAAACTTCCTCTGACAGCTGGAGCTGTATTGTGTTAGCTAAGCTACTACTGACTCTCTGTTAAACAGTAATGACTTCTTCTAGAACCATTGTTTTCACCATTATTACCCTTTGTTTTTAGTTTTTTTTTCCATAGTGGACGGACTTAAAATAACATATGAACTTACTGTAATTAAATTTCACTGACGTTTAGCTCAGCACACCATGTATTACTGAGTTTCTAACAGCAGTATACAAGTTAGCGAGGAAAATAAATTTATGTTAACAAATTTAATAACATAATTTATGCTTACCTGATAAATTTATTTCTCTTGTAGTGTATCCAGTCCACGGATCATCCATTACTTATGGGATATTAACTCCTCCCCAACAGGAAGTGCAAGAGGATTCACCCAGCAGAGCTGCTATATAGCTCCTCCCCTAACTGCCATTACCAGTCATTCGACCGAAAACATGCAGAGAAAGGAAAACCATAGGGTGCAGTGGTGACTGTAGTTTAATGGAAAAATTACCTGCCTTAAAGTGACAGGGCGGGCCGTGGACTGGATACACTACAAGAGAAATAAATTTATCAGGTAAGCATAAATTATGTTTTCTCTTGTTAAGTGTATCCAGTCCACGGATCATCCATTACTTATGGGATACCAATACCAAAGCTAAAGTACACGGATGACGGGAGGGACAGGCAGGCTCTTTATACGGAAGGAACCACTGCCTGAAGAACCTTTCTCCCAAAAAAACAGCCTCCGAAGAAGCAAAAGTGTCAAATTTGTAAAATTTGGAAAAAGTATGAAGAGAAGACCAAGTTGCAGCCTTGCAAATCTGTTCAACAGAAGCCTCATTCTTAAAGGCCCAAGTGGAAGCCACAGCTCTAGTAGAATGTGCTGTAATTCTTTCAGGAGGCTGCTGTCCAGCAGTCTCATAGGCTAACCGTATTATGCTACGAAGCCAAAAGGAGAGAGAGGTAGCCGAAGCTTTTTGACCTCTCCTCTGACCAGAATAAACGACAAACAGGGAAGACGTTTGTCGAAAATCCTTAGTTGCCTGTAGATAAAATTTCAGGGCACGGACTACATCTAGATTGTGTAGCAGACGTTCCTTTTTCGAAGAAGGATTAGGACACAAAGATGGAACCACAATCTCTTGATTGATATTCCTGTTAGTGACCACCTTAGGTAGGAACCCAGGTTTAGTACGCAGAACTACCTTGTCTGAATGAAAAATCAGATAAGGAGAATAACAATGTAAGGCAGATAACTCAGAGACTCTTCGAGCCGAGGAAATCGCCATTAAAAACAGAACTTTCCAAGATAACAACTTGATATCAATGGAATGAAAAGGTTCAAACGGAACCCCCTGTAAAACATTAAGAACTAAGTTCAAACTCCATGGCGGAGCAACAGTTTTAAACACAGGCTTGATCCTAGCTAAAGCCTGACAAAAAGCTTGAACGTCCGGAACTTCTGACAGACGTTTGTGTAAAAGAATGGACAGAGCTGAAATCTGTCCCTTTAAGGAACTAGCGGATAAACCCTTTTCTAAACCTTCTTGTAGAAAAGACAATATCCTCGGAATCCTAACCTTACTCCATGAGTAACTCTTGGATTCGCACCAATATAAGTATTTGCGCCATATCTTATGGTAAATCTTTCTGGTAACAGGCTTCCTAGCCTTTATTAAGGTATCAATAACTGACTCAGAAAAAACACGTTTTGATAAAATCAAGCGTTCAAAGTCAGCTTCAGAGAAATTAGATTTTGATGTTTGAAGGGACCCTGGATCAGAAGGTCCTGTTTCAGAGGTAGCGACCAAGGTGGACAGGATGACATGTCCACTAGATCTGCATACCAAGTCCTGCGTGGCCATGCAGGCGCTATTAGAATCACTGATGCTCTCTCCTGTTTGATTCTGGCAATCAATCGAGGAAGCATCGGGAAGGGTGGAAACACATAAGCCATCCCGAAGGTCCAAGGTGCTGTCAAAGCATCTATCAGAACCGCTCCCGGATCCCTGGATCTGGACCCGTAACGAGGAAGCTTGGCGTTCTGTCGAGACGCCATGAGATCTATCTCTGGTTTGCCCCAACGTCGAAGTATTTGGGCAAAGACCTCCGGATGAAGTTCCCACTCCCCCGGATGAAAAGTCTGACGACTTAAGAAATCCGCCTCCCAGTTCTCCACTCCCGGGATGTGGATTGCTGACAGGTGGCAAGAGTGAGACTCTGCCCAGCGAATTATCTTTGATACTTCCATCATTGCTAGGGAGCTTCTTGTCCCTCCCTGATGGTTGATGTAAGCTACAGTCGTGATGTTGTCCGACTGTAACCTGATGAACCCCCGAGTTGTTAACTGGGGCCAAGCCAGAAGGGCATTGAGAACTGCTCTCAATTCCAGAATGTTTATTGGTAGGAGACTCTCCTCCTGATTCCATTGTCCCTGAGCCTTCAGAGAATTCCAGACAGCGCCCCAACCTAGTAGGCTGGCGTCTGTTGTTACAATTGTCCAGTCCGGCCTGCTGAATGGCATCCCCCTGGACAGATGTGGCCGAGAAAGCCACCATAGAAGAGAATTTCTGGTCTCTTGATCCAGATTCAGAGTAGGGGACAAGTCTGAGTAATCCCCATTCCACTGACTTAGCATGCACAATTGCAGCGGTCTGAGATGTAGGCGTGCAAAGGGTACTATGTCCATTGCTGCTACCATTAAGCCGATCACCTCCATGCATTGAGCTACTGACGGGTGTTGAATGGAATGAAGGACACGGCATGCATTTTGAAGCTTTGTTAACCTGTCTTCTGTCAGGTAAATCTTCATTTCTACAGAATCTATAAGAGTCCCCAAGAAGGGAACTCTTGTGAATGGAAAGAGAGAACTCTTCTTTTCGTTCACCTTCCATCCATGCGACCTTAGAAATGCCAGTACTAACTCTGTATGAGACTTGGCAGTTTGAAAGCTTGAAGCTTGTATCAGAATGTCGTCTAGGTACGAAGCTACCGCAATTCCTCGCGGTCTTAGTACCGCCAGAAGAGCACCCAGAACCTTTGTGAAGATTCTCGGAGCCGTAGCCAATCCGAATGGAAGAGCTACAAACTGGTAATGCCTGTCTAGAAAGGCAAACCTTAGATACCGGTAATGATCTTTGTGAATCGGTATGTGAAGGTAAGCATCCTTTAAATCCACTGTGGTCATGTACTGACCCTTTTGGATCATGGGTAAAATTGTCCGAATAGTTTCCATTTTGAACGATGGAACTCTTAGGAATTTGTTTAGGATCTTTAAATCCAAGATTGGCCTGAAAGTTCCCTCTTTTTTGGGAACCACAAACAGATTTGAGTAAAACCCTTGTCCTTGTTCCGACCGCGGAACCGGATGGATCACTCCCATTAATAAAAGATCTTGTACGCAGCGTAGAAACGCCTCTTTCTTTATTTGGTTTGTTGACAACCTTGACAGATGAAATCTCCCTCTTGGGGGAGAGAATTTGAAGTCTAGAAGGTATCCCTGAGATATGATCTCTAACGCCCAGGGATCCTGGACATCTCTTGCCCAAGCCTGGGCGAAGAGAGAAAGTCTGCCCCCCACTAGATCCGTTCCCGGATCGGGGGCCCTCGATTCATGCTGTCTTAGGGGCAGCAGCAGGTTTCCTGGCCTGCTTGCCCTTGTTCCAGGACTGGTTAGGTCTCCAGCCTTGTCTGTAGCGAGCAACAGCTCCTTCCTGTTTTGGTGCAGAGGAAGTTGATGCTGCTCCTGCTTTGAAATTACGAAAGGAACGAAAATTAGACTGTCTAGCCTTAGGTTTGGCTCTGTCTTGAGGCAGGGCATGGCCTTTACCTCCTGTAATGTCAGCGATAATTTCTTTCAACCCGGGCCCGAATAAGGTCTGCCCTTTGAAAGGTATATTAAGCAATTTAGATTTAGAAGTAATGTCAGCTGACCAGGATTTTAGCCACAGTGCTCTGCGTGCCTGAATGGCGAATCCGGAATTCTTAGCCGTAAGTTTAGTTAAATGTACTACGGCATCTGAAATAAATGAGTTAGCTAACTTAAGGGCTTTAAGCTTGTGTGTAATCTCATCTAATGGAGCTGATTCAAGTGTCTCTTCCAGAGACTCAAACCAAAATGCTGCTGCAGCCGTGACAGGCGCAATGCATGCAAGAGGTTGCAATATAAAACCTTGTTGAACAAACATTTTCTTAAGGTAACCCTCTAACTTTTTATCCATTGGATCTGAAAAGGCACAGCTATCCTCCACCGGGATAGTGGTACGCTTAGCTAAAGTAGAAACTGCTCCCTCCACCTTAGGGACCGTTTGCCATAAGTCCCGTGTGGTGGCGTCTATTGGAAACATCTTTCTAAATATCGGAGGGGGTGAGAACGGCACACCGGGTCTATCCCACTCCTTAGTAACAATTTCAGTAAGTCTCTTAGGTATAGGAAAAACGTCAGTACTCGCCGGTACCGCAAAATATTTATCCAACCTACACATTTTCTCTGGTATTGCAACTGTGTTACAATCATTCAGAGCCGCTAACACCTCCCCTAGTAATACACGGAGGTTTTCCAGCTTAAATTTAAAATTTGAAATATCTGAATCCAGTTTGTTTGGATCAGAACCGTCACCCGCAGAATGAAGCTCTCCGTCCTCATGTTCTGCAAATTGTGACGCAGTGTCTGACATGGCCCTAATATTATCAGCGCACTCTGTTCTCACCCCAGAGTGATCACGCTTACCTCTTAGTTCTGGTAATTTAGCCAAAACTTCAGTCATAACAGTAGCCATATCCTGTAATGTGATTTGTAATGGCCGCCCAGATGTACTCGGCGCTACAATATCACGCACCTCCCGAGCGGGAGATGCAGGTACTGACACGTGAGGCGAGTTAGTCGGCATAACTCTCCCCTCGTTGTTTGGTGAAATATGTTCAATTTGTACAGATTGACTTTTATTTAAAGTAGCATCAATACAGTTAGTACATAAATTTCTATTGGGCTCCACTTTGGCTTTAGCACATATAGCACAGATATCTTCCTCTGAATCAGACATGTTTAACACACTAGCAAA
>NC_069500.1:36394324-36461824 GCF_027579735.1 Bombina bombina | reverse complement strand
TATTTGTTGACAAACCATTATCCAAACCATCCTGCAGAAACTGTAAAATCCTAGGAATTCTAAAAGAATGCCAAGAAAAATTATGAGAGGAGCACCAGGGCCGGATTGGGCCGCCGGGATACCGGGAAAAATCCCGGTGGGCCGGCAGCTGCACATAGTGTGTGGTGTGGAGAGCAAGCAGTGAGTGTGACCACAGCAAAGGCAACGCCACAGCACAGTGTGAAGGGGCGCAGTGGTCGTTACTTTGCCCCCAGATTTTATTTATTGTTGTGACATGATGTAGTTTTAATATGAATCACCGTGTTAAAACTACATCATGTCACACTAATAAATAAAACTGGGCCACCGGTAAGCCCCACCCGTGGAGAAGAATTTGCTGATGTGCTGTTTAGACTAGTACAGCCCCTCCCCCCGATTTGACTCTCTCTGAGGCTGCTTCCGCTGTAGTAGCAGATACGATTCTACCCCTGGGCTGCCCTGTGCTTTGGGACAAGGTAATGGCGCGTGGATGGTGTGTATCCCATATGATATTGTTGCATTGGATGGTTGCGGTCAAGCGGTCATGTGGTATGTGACCTAGCAAACACATTCTCGCCTTTGCCTGACAGCATAGGGATAACAGAACAGCTGACCTAGCGAAGAGAAACCAGGGTTTTACATTTGAAGGGCCCAAGTAAGACGCTTCCGTGTAGGGGCTGGACTCAGCGTTTCCCTCGCATAAGCAGTGGATGATGCCTGGCCCTGAGAGAGTACACTGTGAGTTTACTATATTGAGAGGAGCAATTCACTGCAGTATTAGTTCACAGAATTTTAAATTTAAATTGAATTTGATATATTACAGATAATCATCATTTGATTAATGTCATCCAAACAGTACACAGAGAGAATTAAAAAACAGTTGAAGCAAAATAAAAATAAATCAAAGGAGAGAGTGAGAAGTGTATCCCATATTGTTGCTGCTATAGTGTATCTGTTGTGATGTGTAAACAAGTGGTAGTACTTGAACTCAAGACACGAGTAAAAGTTTAAGATCCCATCCCTACATCCCAATTAATCACAGAAAATCAGAAGTGCAGGTCTTTTAAATTAAACTGCTGGGGAAGGCAAAAAAATGTTGAATTAAAAGCAGTTCAGCTGTAATTAATATTTTTCCTTAAACTGGGTGTGTGGTACATCTCCTAAAACAATATACATTTTGTAAGTAATAATTTTATATATGGGTATGTTAAGGGGGCAGTGCTGGAGGGGGTGGGGCTTGACTGGAGGGGGCGGAGCCGGGCGGGTCTATACACATTTCCAGGGCCGGTCTGATTTCCCAGTCTGGCCCTGAGGAGCACCATGAAATATAGGTTTTCCAAACCCGATTATAAATCTTCCTCAAAACAGACTTACGAGCCTGTAACATAGTATTAATTACTGAGTCAGAGAACCTCTATGACTAAGAACTAAGCGTTACATTTCCATACCTTCAAATTTAGAGATTTGAGATCCAGATGGAAAAACGGCCCTTGAGACAGAAGGTCTGGCCTTAAAGAAAGTGGCTTAGGATGGCAACTGGACATCTGGACAAGATCGGCATACCAGAGCCTGTGAGGCCATGCTGGTGCTATCAGAAACACATGAGATTGTTCCATTATGATCTTGGAGATTACCCTTGGAAGAAGAACTAGAGGTGGAAAATGTAAGCAGGTTGGTAAAACCAAGGAACTGCTAAAGCATCCACCATCTCTTCCTGAGGATCCTTGGATCTGGAAAGATATCTGGGAAGTTTCTTGTTCAAACGAGAGGCCATTAGATCTATTTCTGGAAGACCCCACATCTGTTTAATCTGATGAAACACTTCTGGATGGAGAGACCACTCCCCCGGATGCAAAGTCTGACGACTGAGATAATCTGCTTCCCAATTGTCTACACCTGGAATATGAATTGCAGAAATTAGACAAGAGTTGGACTCCGTCCAAGAAAGTATCCAAGATACTTCTTTCATTGCTAAAGAGCTGCGAGTCCCTCCCTGATGATTGATATATGCCACTGTTGTTATACTGTCTGTCTGAAAACAAATGAAAAGTTCTCTCTTTAATAGAGGTCAAGCCTGAAGAGCTCTGAAGATAGCACAGAGTTCAAAAATATTGATTGGTAACCTTGCCTCTTGAGGTTTCCAAACCCTTTGTGCTGTCAGAGACCCCCAGACATCTCCCCAACCTGTAAGACTTGCGTCAGTTGAGATCACAGTCTAGGAAGGACGAATAAAAGAGTCCCCTCAAACAATACGGTGATGGTCCAACCACCAAGACAGAGCGAGTTGAATGTTGGGATTTAAGTATATTAGTTGTGATATCCGAGTATAATCCCTGCACCATTGATTCAGCATGCAAAGCTGCAGAGGTCTCATATGAAAACGAGCAAAGGGGATCACGTCCAATGCTGCAGTCATAAGACCTAAAACTTCCATGCACATAGCCACTGAAGGGAACGATCGAGACTGAAGGCTTAGACAAGCTAAAAACAATTTAATTTGCCTCTTGTCTGTTAAAAACAGAGTCATTGACACAATCTATCTGAAAACCTAAAAAGGTGACCCTTGTTTGAGGAATCAAGAAACTCTTTTGTAAATTGATTCTCCAACCATGCCTTTGAAGAAACCACACTAGTTGTTTTGTGTGAGATTCTGCTAAATAAAAAGACTGGACTAGTACCAAGATATTATCCAAATAAGGAAACATCACAATACCCTGCTCTCTGAATACAGATAGAAGGGCACACAGAACCTTCAAAAAGATTCTTGGAGCTGTCGCTAGGCCAAATGGAAGAGCGACAAACTGGTAATGCTTGTCTAGAAAAGAGTCTCAGAAACCGATAGTGGTCTGGATGAATTGGAATATGAAGATAAGCATCCTGTAAGTCTATTGTGGACATAAAATGCCCTTGCTGAACAAAAGGCAGAGTAGTCCTTATAGTCACCATCTTGAAAGTTGGGACTCTTACAAAATGATTTAAAAGTTTCAGATCCAGAACTGGTCTGAAAGAACTCTCTCTTTCTTTGGGACAATGAATAGATTTGAATATAACCCCTAAACCCTGTTCCTGTAGAGGAACTGGAACAATCACCCCTGAAAGCTCTAGGTCTGAAACACATTTCAGAAAAGCCTGAGCCTTCACAGGATTTGTTGGAACATGAGAAAGAAAGAATCTTTCCACAGGAGGTCTCATTCTGAAACCTATTTAATACCCTTGAGACACAATATTCTGAATCCACTGAGGAAGCGTATAGGTGAAACGCGACCATGTCAGGGGCTTCGTGTTTATTTTACTCTGTCAATTTCAGACTATCTACTAAATTGATATTTTTATTTGTTGTTGTAACATTTGGGACATATTGTGGGAAAGATGGGGAAGGGATTTATAGCATATTTAGTGTAAAAAAGTGGCTTATCTACCCTAATATAGGGCAATACAGGACACAGCTCCTAAATAGAGGCTCTTACATTTACCTAATCTCATTGATTTTCCCTCTCCTCCTCATATGTGATAAACAACCTAAAATCAGCAACATTGAGGTACTTTATACAAGTCACAGTTACAGAGTTGTGTTATTAACTATTTTTCTGGCACGCTAGATATAACTTCTATTTCTGCTGCCTTTTTTAACTATAACTAGTAAAAGATAATTTTTAAGTGGAAAAATATAAACTTTATGTGTAGAAAGAGCATACTTTTCCCTATTCTCTTAATAGGTTTTTTTTTTTTTATTGTGAACAGAACCTGACCAAATTTCCTGAAATAATTTCAATCTGCCCCCCACCAGCTGAACTGGATTGAGGGCCGTACCTTCATGCAGTCTTGGGGGCTGGATTTGTTTTTTTATAAGGCTTGGCTTTATTCCAATTTGAAGATGGTCTCTATTTGGAACCAGAGGCCTTAGGGGAAGGAGTAAACGTTTGCTTGATAGATAGGCCCCATAGATTTAACATTGATCTTAATAATGTCAAATATAGCATCACAAATGAAATGATTAGCATGTTGAGGCAGAAGAATAATGCTAGACAAACCAGTATCTTCTACCTGACGAGCTAAACTGTCCAACCAAAAAGTTGAAGCAGCAGCCACATCAGCCATATAAATGGCAGGTCTAAGAATATAACCAGAATGTAAATAAGCTTTTCTTAGATAAGATTCAATATTTCTATCTAAAGGATCCTTAAAAGAAGTACTATCTTCCATAGGGATAGTAGTACGTTTGGCAAGAGTGGAAATAGCCCCATCAACCTTAGGGACTTTTCCCCAAAACTCTAAATTAGCCACAGGTAAGGGATACAACTTCTTAAACCTAGACAAAGGATTAAAAGAAGAACCAGGTTTAGACCATTCCTTAGTAATCATATCAGAAACAGCATCTGGAACAGGAAAAAAACAGAAGGAGGCTTAAAAACAGAATTTAAACATTTACTGGATTTGTTATCAAGAGGACTAGACTCTTCAATACCCAAAGTAACCAGAACTTCCTTCAACAAAGAACGAATATAGGCAATCTTAAACATATAGGAAGATTTGTCAATTTCAGAATCTGATTCAGGATCCTCTGAACCAGAGGAATGCTCATCAGCAGAGGATATTTCAGTATGCTGTCGCTCAATACAAAGTTCATCAGAATTATGAGAAGTTTTAAAACACCTTTTATGTTTATTTGAAGGTGAAATAGCAGACATAGCCTTATCTATATCTGCAGCAATATAATTCTTTACATCTGCAGGAATATCAGGTACATTAGATGTTAAAGGAACAACAGACGATGTGTTAGTACTAATAGAAACATTATCAGCATGCAAAAGTTTGTCATGACAGATGCCACATAATTGGGCTGAAGAAATAACATCAGTTAATTTACAACAGACACACTTAGCTTTAGTAGAACTGTGTTCAGGCAGCATGTTTCTACAGCAACATCAGAGGCAGGATCAGACTGAGACATTTTGCAAAATGTAAAAAGAAAAAAAAAGGAATGGGAAAAAATGCGTATGCTAAAGTAAGATGCAGAAAAATAAGCATCAAAGCTCTTAAAATATGAAGAGAACCAGAAGCATTAAAGGAAGAGGGGTAATATACAAAAAAAAAAAAAAAAATAGGCGCCAAGGATGACGCATGACGCGAAAGGAAGTGAAATTTATTTTTATTTTTTGGCGCCAAAGCTAACACCAGGAAATTATGCAACTCACGTCATAACAAGCGCGACTTTGCGCCAAAATAACTCACGCCAACAAAGATGCAGGAAATTACAAGACTTACATAACCCTAGACGAAATTCCCAGGCAAAAAAAATTTCCTGCCATAATAAATGGCAAAAAGCATCCTTTTTTTGGAAAACAAAGTCAATTTGAAAGAACTGGAACCCCAGGTAAGAAAAAATGTAAATAATCTTCCCAAACAAATTCCATACTGAAACTGATAGTCTGCAGAAAAGAGAAAGATACATAGACCTGACTCATGGCAAATATAAGCAAACACATATATTTAAAACGTTACAATATAATATAAAGCACCAAACATAGCTGAGAGTGTCTTAAAAAATACTTACCAGAAGACATCCATCCACATATAGCAGACAGCAAAACCAGTACTGAAAAATATCAGCAGAGGTAATGGTATAGGAGTATAACGTCACTCTGAAAAGGGAGGCAGGGGATGAACCAAAGAGCCTTTGAAAGGATTTCCCATGGGTGAAACCACTAAATCAACAGGCAATACTCCCTTCACATCCCTCTGACAAACACTGTACTCTGAGAGGAATTGGGCTTCAGAATGCTTAGAAGCGCCTATCACAGAAGAAATCAAGCACAACTTACTTCACCATCTCCATTGGAGGCAAAGTTTGTGAAACTGAATTGAGGGTGTGGTGAGGGGTGTATTTATAGGCATTTTGAGTTTTGGGAAACTTTGCCCCTCCTGGTAGGAATGTATATCCCATACGCCAATAGCTCATGGACTCTTGCCACTTACATGAAATAAATATATATATACACACACACACACACACACACATACACAGCAAACAGACCTCACAACCACGAGAATCTCACTATAGCCAGGATTACTCAGTATTGTATAGGAGTGCAGATATATAGTAAAATGCAGCATTGTAATATTAAAAGGGACAGTCTAGTCAAAATTAAACTTTCATGATTCAGACAGAGCATGCAATTTTAAACAAATGTGTTTTGTTCTCTTTGTATTCTTTGTTGATAGCTAAACCTAGATAAGTTCATATGCTAATTGAGCAGTCTCTTATCTCAGTGTATTTTGACAGCTTTTCACAGAAACTGCTAGTTCATGTGTGCCATATATATATAACATTGTGCTCACTCCCATGGAGTTATTTATGCGTCAGCATTGGTTGGCTACAATGTAAGTCTGTGAAAAGCACTGAGATAAGGGGGCAGTATGCAGAGGCATAGATGCAAGGTAATCACAGAGGTAAAAAGTTTACTCACATATACTTAATATAACAGTGTTGGTTATGCAAAACTGGGAGTGGGTAATAAAAGGATTATCTATCTTTTTAAACATTTTTCAGTAGACTGTCCCTTTAAAGGGGAAGGAAAGTGAAAATTAAACTTGCATGAGTCAAATAGAGCGTGTCATTTTAAGACACTTAAATTCACTTCTATTTTCAAATGTGCTTCGTTCTCTTAGTATCTCTTGTTGAAAAAGAATACACACATCTTACGCTAGTGGGAGCTGGCTGCTGATTGGTGCCTGCACACATTTCTCTCCTGTGATTCGCTAACTAGATGTGTTCAGCTAGCTAGCTGCCAGTAGTGCACTGCTGTTCTTTCAGCAAAGGATAACAAGAGAATTAAACAAATTTTATAATAGAAGCAAATTGAAAAGTTTTTTTTAAAATGGTATGTTCTATCCAAATCATAAAAGTAAAATGTAGGGCTTGCTGTCCCTTTAAAGGGTCAGTCTACATCAGAATTTTTATTGATTTAAAAGATAGATAATCCCTTTATTACCCATTTCACAGTTTTGCATAACGAACACAGTTATAATAATATACTTTTAACCCCCAAGGCAGAACATACAGTGATGCGAGATGTCATCGCAGAAAATGCAGCATGTCTGCAGAAAGAACAGGACACATGCAGGAACTGTTAGCGCTTTAATTTTGTAGTGCTGCTTCACATTAGACAGTTCTCTTCAAACAGAGCTGTTCTCTGGCTGCACTGTGTCAATTTTCCTTAACACAGTGCATCCAGGGCAAAGTGCTGTTTGAAGTGAGCAGTCAAATATGCAGTAGCGCTGCAAAGCGCATTGCTTGTTGACTGTCTTGCAGAGATTTCCCAGTCTGTTTATTCTAAATGTAAGAGGACTGCATCTTTTTATTACTACATTTCTATGTTAGACCAAGAGAAAAGGAAACATATTTATTAAAGAGACATTTTAAAATGTTCTTTTTTTGTATGCAGCTAATTTGCAATGCAATTTTCACCTACTGCACTGTATATAAATTAAAAATTGCTTTATTCTTCAGTTAACCAACACTTTGCAATTGAACTGGTGCCTTAGTGTAACAATCTAATTTAAAATTGAATTTTCTTAAAAAATTACCTGCAGAAAAATTTTCACTAAAAAAATCTCATCGCAGAAAGTAAAGAAAAGTTCTGCCTCTGGGCTTTTAACCTCTGTGATTATCTTGTATCTAAGCATCTGCAAACTGCCCCTTTTTTCAGTTCTTTTGACAGACTTGCAGTCTAGCCAATCAGTGCCTACTCCCAGATAACTTCTCGTGCACGAGCACAGTGTTATCTATATGAAATACGTGAACTAACACACTCTAGTGGTGAAAAACTGTTAAAATGCAATCTGAAAGAGGTGGGCTTCAAGGTCTAAGAAATTAGCATATGAACCTCCTAAGTTAAGCTTTCAACTAAGAATACCAAGAGAACAAAGCAAAATTGGTGATAAAAGTAAATTGGAAAATTGTTTAAAATTACATGCTCTATCTGAATCATGAAAGTTTATTTTGGCCTAGACTGTCCCTTTAACTTTACTCAGCTTCTATTTGAAGGCATATGCGCCGTGTAAAACATGTAGCATATCTTAGCTTGTATCGCTACGCATAGTGTGGCTCAGCATTTTACAAGATGTAATTAAGGGGGCGGTAGATGTAAAAAATAAATGATGATATGAGACAAGTAGCTTTTGTTAAAAATTTACAGCGTGTTCTTTTCCCAGCAGCTCAAAATAGTCTGTTATATCAATATATAAATGATCATTTAGTTAGCGCCTTTGCATAGTGAGTCAATATCATGCACAGAAATTCTTTCAGTGCTAGAACAAAAGAAAAATTAATTGTGGGTCACAGCCACTGATGACGGAATAGGCAGTGGCTGGCTAAATATTCTGTGGCACGTAGACGTGGTAGCATGATGGATTTTACTTGGCTACACTCAGCACGTACTATGTCCTACGACAAATGACGACAACAGTTTACTAAATGACACTGTAAAGTGATTATAATGACCATGTATGTGGGTAGAAGTTGGAATCAATTCCACTTCCTAAACTGATGCCTTATGCTATAAGTGTGACCCTTCTGAGTGAACAGTATCATTCCTCTTTAAAGGGGTATTCTAAAGGGATCATTAAAATACCCAATGTGGTAAGTTAACTCCCAGAAGTGCATTGCTGCTCTGAAATGGACTTTGACTATGTGTTTACTCACTTTGCAGGGATTATATGCAAATAAGTATATAGAATAAATTATTTAAAATGAATTTATCATTTGTTTGCATTGCTTTGTTATCCAGGAACATACCTCTTGAAAAGCCTTGAGCATTAGTTATATCCATTTAGAGGAAATGCACTGATTAATGCAGCCTCACTAGCTGTAAATGTAGATGGACAGGTACCTAGGCTGGGAGCCTTGTCTGTCTGCTCCTTTATAACTGGGGGACAAAGAATGATTTTTGATAATTTATCATTTCTGTTCAAGAGTGTTGATGTCCCTGTGTTTGGTAGGGACTGTTATGAAGTGTCATCTTACTGGACTATAATATAAATATTTAGAGTTTTGCATTAATGTAGATATTTTTATGAACTAATTTAGGTACATGTGACTTTGCCTCCCCTGTTGGTGCTGTTTTTGGGTATCCCTCTTGTGACTGCAAACATGAAGCAATCTGTTACTATACATACATATTAAGGCTGTTGATTGATTGGCAACAAGGGACACTGAACACAAAAATCAATTCCCCATTAATTATTTAATTATGTGCAGTAATTTGTTATTTGTCTGCTTTTCTTGAAATTTAAAATTGTGGTCTTATAATGCCCACTAGAGAAGCTGGAGTGCATTCTGTGGAATGCAGAACCTTCACCCTCCTACATGCTGCACAGTGATTGGTTGATAACCGCACACGCTCATTTACATCAGTCCCTAACAGGCCACAGTAATGGAGGATACAATACAAGCCATTTCACAGGAGGTGTGTTTATGAACTGCAAAGCAATGCAAATGTTCCTTAAAAATGACAGTTTTTAATGTTTTTTTAAAATATTTTTTTAATGCAGATCTTTTACAATACAGAGATTCATTTTTGTTGCATATACTTTAAAAAAATACTATTGTCCCTTTAAAGTCAGTCATTGACATTTTTGCCACCGAGTTTCAGTGTGCGAGTGATGTGCATACGTAGCGTATGTGAGTGTTCGATGTGCATACGTAGCGTATGTGAGTGTTTGATGTGCATACGTAGCGTATGTGAGTGTTTGATGTGCATACGTAGCGTGTTTGCGAGTGATGTGCATACGTAGCGTGTTTGCGAGTGATGTGCATACGTAGCGTGTTTGCGAGTGATGTGCATACGTAGCGTGTTTGCGAGTGATGTGCATACGTAGCGTATGTGTGTGTTTGATGTGCATACGTAGCGCGTTTGCGAGTGATGTGCATACGTAGCGCGTTTGCGAGTGATGTGCATACGTAGCGCGTTGGCGAGTGATGTGCATACGTAGCGCGTTTGCGAGTGATGTGCATACGTAGCGCGTTTGCGAGTGATGTGCATACGTAGCGTGTTTGCGAGTGATGTGCATACGTAGCGTGTGTGCGAGTTATGTTCATACGTAGCGTGTGTGAGAGTGATGTTCATACGTAGCGTGTGTGCGAGTGCTGTGCATATGTAGTGTGTGTGCGAGTAATGTGCATACGTAGCGTGTGATGTTTATACGTAGCGTGTGTGCGAGTGATGTTCATACGTAGCGTGTGTGCGAGTGATGTGCATACGTAGCGTGTGTGCGAGTGATGTTCATACGTAGCGTGTGTGCGAGTGATGTGCATACGTAGCGTGTGTGCGAGTGATGTGCATACGTAGCGTGTGTGCGAGTGATGTGCATACGTAGCGTGTGTGCGAGTGATGTGCATACGTAGCGTGTGTGCGAGTGATGTGCATACGTAGCGTGTGTGCGAGTGATGTATATACGTAGCGTGTGTGCGAGTGATGTGCATACGTAGCGTGTGTGCGAGTGATGTGCATACGTAGCGTGTGTGCGAGTGATGTGCATACGTAGCGTGTGTGCGAGTGATGTGCATACGTAGCGTGTGTGCGAGTGATGTGCATACGTAGCGTGTGTGCGAGTGATGTGCATACGTAGCGTGTGTGCGAGTGATGTGCATACGTAGCGTGTGTGCGAGTGATGTGCATACGTAGCGTGTGTGCGAGTGATGTGCATACGTAGCGTGTGTGCGAGTGATGTGCATACGTAGCGTGTGTGCGAGTGATGTGCATACGTAGCGTGTGTGCGAGTGATGTGCATACGTAGCGTGTGTGCGAGTGATGTGCATACGTAGCGTGTGTGCGAGTGATGTGCATACGTAGCGTGTGTGCGAGTGATGTGCATACGTAGCGTGTGTGCGAGTGATGTGCATACGTAGCGTGTGTGCGAGTGATGTGCATACGTAGCGTGTGTGCAAGTGATGTGCATACGTAGCGTGTGTGCGAGTGATGTGCATACGTAGCGTGTGTGCGAGTGATGTGCATACGTAGCGTGTGTGCGAGTGATGTGCATACGTAGCGTGTTTGCATCACATCTATGTTAGGTATTTCAGTTTCATGTATTTATTTAATGTTACATAGCTTTAGTCAAGGTGATGGTTCCCTGTCTAGCTACAAGGGATGACAAAGGTCTTTGTTCAACCAAATACATCTGAACAGACCACTCTTTAGTCTAAAAAAGGGAAAACAAATACAATAAAGTGTTATGATCTTAAGAACTTATCAAGAGACAGACACTAGTTACTGGTTAATACTTCTAGATTGTAAGTTCCCGCGGGAATAGGGCCCTCAATCCCTCCTGAATGTGTTTGTAAATTCTGTCCTGTATCTTACAAGTCTTGTATTGTTTTATTTAAATGAATTGTATCCATGGACAGCGCTGCGGAATATGTTGGCGCTTAATTATTAATAATAATAATAATAATAATATGGACTTTTTCTTGCTGTGAACAGTTGCATTGCAGCCTATTATAGTTACAGAATCGCTTCATGGCTGCTCCAGGTTCCTCTCACAGACAAGAAGGGGCTCCTACACATAATGATCACTGCTCTACCTTGCGCTCTCTCTAACATGATGATCACTGCTCTACCTTGCGCTCTCTCTAACATGATGATCACTGCTCTACCTTGCGCTCTCTCTAACATGATGATCACTGCTCTACCTTGCGCTCTCTCTAACATGATGATCACTGCTCCACCTTGCGCTCTCTCTAACATAATGATCACTGCTCCACCTTGCGCTCTCTCTAACATGATGATCACTGCTCTACCTTGCGCTCTCTCTAACATGATGATCACTGCTCTACCTTGCGCTCTCTCTAACATGATGATCACTGCTCTACCTTGCGCTCTCTCTAACATGATGATCACTGCTCTACCTTGCGCTCTCTCTAACATGATGATCACTGCTCTACCTTGCGCTCTCTCTAACATGATGATCACTGCTCTACCTTGCGCTCTCTCTAACATGATGATCACTGCTCCACCTTGCGCTCTCTCTAACATAATGATCACTGCTCTACCTTGCGCTCTCTCGAACATAATGATCACTGCTCTACCTTGTGCTCTCTCTAACATGATGATCACTGCTCTACCTTGCGCTCTCTCTAACATGATGATCACTGCTCCACCTTGCGCTCTCTCTAACATAATGATCACTGCTCCACCTTGCGCTCTCTCTCACATAATGATCACTGCTCCACCTTGCGCTCTCTCTAACATAATGATCACTGCTCCACCTTGCGCTCTCTCTAACATGATGATCACTGCTCTACCTTGCGCTCTCTCTAACATGATGATCACTGCTCCACCTTGCGCTCTCTCTAACATGATGATCACTGCTCCACCTTGCGCTCTCTCTAACATAATGATCACTGCTCTACCTTGCGCTCTCTCTAACATAATGATCACTGCTCCACCTTGCGCTCTCTCTAACATTATGATCACTGCTCCACCTTGCGCTCTCTCTAACATAATGATCACTGCTCCACCTTGCGCTCTCTCTAACATAATGATCACTGCTCCACCTTGCGCTCTCTCTAACATAATGATCACTGCTCCACCTTGCGCTCTCTCTAACATGATGATCACTGCTCTACCTTGCGCTCTCTCTAACATGATGATCACTGCTCTACCTTGCGCTCTCTCTAACATAATGATCACTGCTCCACCTTACGCTCTCTCTAACATAATGATCACTGCTCCACCTTACGCTCTCTCTAACATAAGGATCACTGCTCCACCTTACGCTCTCTCTAACATAATGATCACTGCTCCACCTTACGCTCTCTCTAACATGATGATCACAAACCGCCACCATGAAGAAAAATCACACAACATTTTGGGGATATTTTTTAGACCTTGTATTTGAATATAGGAGCTGCTCCTTTACATACAGAACACTGCACAGTGAGATAAACATCTCTCATTCTGCCTCTCTAAATGTATTTAGGGGTCCTTGCCGTTAGATCATCTCGCCTGAGAGGAGACCTTTAGATTGCAATAAATGACTCTCTGTCACCTATGGAGGCCAGCAGCTCCATTACAGTGGGTGCGTGATGTGTATTTGTGTAGTGTGCAGTTTTGTAACCTTATTGCCATACAAGAGAAAAGGACTAACGCTACTCTCTGCCCTCCTGGCTATAGCACTGTACAGACTATAACCTCTACAACATCAAATGTTGCTACTGAGTAGATTGCTAAAGACACATGCACTTTACTTTTGCAACAAAGGATACCAAAAGAACAAAGTTTATTTGTAAATTTGTAAGTTGTTTTTTTTTTTACTTAATTCTCTATCTAAACTATGAAAATGTAACTTTACTGCCCCTATAATCATTTCAGCTTGTTGTTTCTACCGAGCATGCTCAAAATAAGTGACTTAAAATCTTCGCACATCCAATCTCTTCTTTTTTTTTTTTGCACACAAGAAAGCTTCAAGGCCATACCATCTATCTGCAAGCTTAATGTCATAAACACTGGTGCAGTTCTATTTGGTGTAAGTTAGGCTAATCATTTAAAAAATAAACAAACAAAATACGTATATTTCCTATCATAGATGGTTACAAGTGACTAAAAACCGGTTGAACAGTAAGTCACAGGAACTGAACAAACAGGTGCAGTGCAGGTGCTATTAACAAATTAGTAAAGACTAGGGGGTAGATTTATCATAGTGCGAGCGGACATGAATAGCTGTAGCGGATCATGTCCGCCGCACATCGATAAATGCCAGCAGCATACACTGTCAGCATTTATCATTGCACAAGCATTTCTTGTGAAATGCTTGTGCAATGCCGCCCTCTGCAGATTCGCAGCTGCTAGCAGAGGGTGTCAATTAACCCGATCGTAAGCGATTGGGCTGCTTGCTGTCCGCCGCCACAGAGTTAAGGAGCAGCAGTCTTAAGAAGGCTCGCGCAGAAACAGATGCATTGGGGCCGATTGACGGTTTGATAAATCGTCCCTTAGCACTTATGTCACAGTAAATAATATAATCATTGTATAATGCTTCAGAAAAAAATTAATCTGAAAAAAGAATAGAATGTTGAATATAAATATATTAATAATAATAATAATAATAATAATCATTGATAATACTAATAATAATGAATATTGTTAAATTATACTACTATAAATAATAATACTACTAATAACAACGGTTATTGGGTTCCAAATTGTTGTGCTCTAATTTTTTTTCCTTTATTTAAAAAACACACTATATGTTGCCACCAAGGGGTCAATGTAACTTTTTGAGGTTACATTAAAGGGACAGTCTACTCCAAAATTTGTATTGTTTAAAAAGATAGATGATCCCTTTATTTCCCATTCCCCAGTGTTGCATAACGAACACGGTTATATTAATAAACTTTTATTTCTGTGATTACCTTGTATCTAAGCCTTCTCAGACTGCTTCCTTATCTTAGTTCTATTTACAGACTTGTATTTTAGACAATTTGTGCAGACTCATGAGTTACTCCACGGCAGTGAGTACGTTAACTATATGGCACACATGAACGTGCAGTGTCTTGCTGTGAAAAGCCATAAAAATACCTTGAGATAAGATGCTGTCTGTAGTGGCTTAGAAACAGGCAGACATTTAGAGGTTTAAAAGTTATTGTTAATATAACAATATTATTTGTGCAAAGCTGGGGAATAGCTAGTAAAGACTTTATCTTTAAAAAAAACAAATTTTGGAGTAGACTGTCCCTTTAAATGTGACCTGGTTATTTTATATCCCGCTCTGCCTGGCCTTCAAATGGCTTTTTAGCTATAATAAAAAAGTAAATCAATTACATAGTATTTAATCGCTATTGCTTTACAGGACATTGAAAAACTCTACAATATTTGTGGTCAATTGGAAAGATTAAAAGCTTTTCCTGGCAGCCTCATGTGAGTCATTACTTGTGTAATTATTCTATTGCTCACTTTGCTTGTTACAATTTAATACATTCATAATGAACCTCTATTTTGAGATTAAAAATGCCTGAAGATCAGAAGGCAGATTGGAGCCCATCTATGTTTGCAGAAAAAGCACAAGCGCAGCAGACTGATTTGATTAAAGTAAGTTGCCGCTCCAGGCCTTGGCGCTATACAGCCTCTTCAGATGACTGGGGGACATTCTGCAACACTTCTTTATTCATTTGGTTAATGTGAGAAGAGGCATTACTGCCCTCCAGCACCAATGTTAGAAGGGTTTAAGCCGATGAGCTTAATCATTTGGATACAACATCCCAGCTGTTATTTTAACTGGAATGACACCGATATGAAAATTAATTGAATTGACAAAATCATGTTGCCGTTTTGAGATTAAATTCACTGCAGCTTATTATAAAAATGCATTGCTCTTGTCGCATGTTTCTTAAAGGGATATAAAACCCCAATGTGTCTTTCATGATTCAGATAGAGCAGCAATTTTAAGCAAACTTTCTAATTTGCTCCTAATATCAATTTTTCTTCGTTCTCTTGCTATCTTTATTTGAAAAAGTAGGAATATAAACTTAAGAGCCGGCCCGTTTTTAGTTCAGCACCTGAATGTAGCCACCAATCAAGCAAGCGCTACCCAGGGTGCGGCTCCAAAGCTTACATTCCTACTTTTTCAAATAAAAATCGAAAGAACAAAGAAAAATCGATAGTGGCGTAGAATTGCATGTTCTATCTGAATTATGAAAGAAAAAAAAATGGGTTTTATATCTCTTTAAGGGGGCACTAAACCCAAAAAATCTATTTCATGATTCAACAAGAGAATACCATTTTAAACAGCATTCCAATTTACTTCTATTATCTAATTTGCTTCATTCTTTAGATATAATTTGTTGAAGAAATAGCAATGCACAGGGGTAAGCCAATCACACAAGGAATCTATGTGCAGCAACCAATCAGCAGCTACTGATCCTATCTAGATATGCTTTTCAGCAAAGTATATCAAGAGAATGAAGCAAATTAGATAATAGAAGTAAATTAGAAAGTTGTTTAAAATTGTATGCTCTTTCTAAATCATGAAAGAAAAAAATGTGGGTTTCTTGTCCCTTTAAGCTGGGTCCAACTACTCACAAATTGAAACTGCTAGTCATACGGAGACTTTAGCACGGATTGATAGTTATTTTGAATATCTTGTTTAACCGAGACTTGTGCACGTGATGCTTGCCAGAGTGCTGAACAACCTGGTACAGCTGTATCCTCATGTAACAGAAGACCCCAGGCACAGCATATGGAAAAAGATATCTACAAAACATGGTTTTGTGTATAAAATAAAAGCACCATTAAATAGTATGAAGCTGAGCAGTTAGAAGAAATAGAGGGGCCATATGTCTGTAAGAAAACAAATCATTCACATATGTAAACTTCATACTTAGCACAGAACTGAAGACCAAATGTATTCGGTTTTTTTGTTTTTTTAAAAAGCCCAAGATGACAAACACATTGGGAAGTGCGCAAGTTATTAGTGTTGCACAATACTCTAAATGGGCAAGAAGTTCATTTGTAACAGCAATGTAGCAAAATCTGTGTTACCCATGTACACCTCGAGAATAGCTAAAGAAAGAATGACCTGGCGCTGCGTGCAGTAAATAAGACAAAAACACATTTACATAAAGATCTTCAACAATTTGCTACAATTTGATTCACTCCTGAAGATATAGAGAATTAAATAGTGGAATTGTGTTATTGCCATTTTTTGCTTCACAAATTCAGCTTTAACTAATAAGTTTGGCTCTGCTGCAATACAAACAAAAAAACAGAATTTATGTTTACCTGATAAATTACTTTCTCCAACGGTGTGTCCGGTCCACGGCGTCATCCTTACTTGTGGGATATTCTCTTCCCCAACAGGAAATGGCAAAGAGCCCAGCAAAGCTGGTCACATGATCCCTCCTAGGCTCCGCCTACCCCAGTCATTCGACCGACGTAAAGGAGGAATATTTGCATAGGAGAAACCATATGATACCGTGGTGACTGTAGTTAAAGAAAATAAATTATCAGACCTGATTAAAAAACCAGGGCGGGCCGTGGACCGGACACACCGTTGGAGAAAGTAATTTATCAGGTAAACATAAATTCTGTTTTCTCCAACATAGGTGTGTCCGGTCCACGGCGTCATCCTTACTTGTGGGAACCAATACCAAAGCTTTAGGACACGGATGAAGGGAGGGAGCAAATCAGGTCACCTAAATGGAAGGCACCACGGCTTGCAAAACCTTTCTCCCAAAAATAGCCTCAGAAGAAGCAAAAGTATCAAACTTGTAAAATTTGGTAAAAGTGTGCAGTGAAGACCAAGTCGCTGCCCTACATATCTGATCAACAGAAGCCTCGTTCTTGAAGGCCCATGTGGAAGCCACAGCCCTAGTGGAATGAGCTGTGATTCTTTCAGGAGGCTGCCGTCCGGCAGTCTCATAAGCCAATCTGATGATGATGCTTTTAATCCAAAAAGAGAGAGAGGTAGAAGTTGCTTTTTGACCTCTCCTTTTACCAGAATAAACGACAAACAAGGAAGATGTTTGTCTAAAATCCTTTGTAGCATCTAAATAGAATTTTAGAGCGCGAACAACATCCAAATTGTGCAACAAACGTTCCTTCTTTGAAACTGGATTGGGACACAAAGAAGGCACGACTATCTCCTGGTTAATGTTTTTGTTAGAAACAACTTTCGGAAGAAAACCAGGTTTAGTACGTAAAACCACCTTATCTGCATGGAACACCAGATAAGGAGGAGAACACTGCAGAGCAGATAATTCTGAAACTCTTCTAGCAGAAGAAATTGCAACCAAAAACAAAACTTTCCAAGATAATAACTTAATATCAACGGAATGTAAGGGTTCAAACGGAACCCCCTGAAGAACTGAAAGAACTAAGTTGAGACTCCAAGGAGGAGTCAAAGGTTTGTAAACAGGCTTGATTCTAACCAGAGCCTGAACAAAGGCTTGAACATCTGGCACAGCTGCCAGCTTTTTGTGAAGTAACACAGACAAGGCAGAAATCTGTCCCTTCAAGGAACTTGCAGATAATCCTTTCTCCAATCCTTCTTGAAGAAAGGATAGAATCTTAGGAATTTTTACCTTGTCCCAAGGGAATCCTTTAGATTCACACCAACAGATATATTTTTTCCATATTTTGTGGTAAATTTTTCTAGTTACAGGCTTTCTGGCCTGAACAAGAGTATCAATAACAGAATCTGAGAACCCTCGTTTTGATAAGATCAAGCGTTCAATCTCCAAGCAGTCAGTTGGAGTGAGACCGGATTCGGATGTTCGAACGGACCTTGAACAAGAAGGTCTCGTCTCAAAGGTAGCTTCCATGGTGGAGCCGATGACATATTCACCAGATCTGCATACCAAGTCCTGCGTGGCCACGCAGGAGCTATCAAGATCACCGATGCCCTCTCCTGATTGATCCTGGCTACCAGCCTGGGGATGAGAGGAAACGGCGGGAATACATAAGCTAGTTTGAAGGTCCAAGGTGCTACTAGTGCATCTACTAGAGTCGCCTTGGGATCCCTGGATCTGGACCCGTAGCAAGGAACCTTGAAGTTCTGACGAGAGGCCATCAGATCCATGTCTGGAATGCCCCACAGTTGAGTAATTTGGGCAAAGATTTCCGGATGGAGTTCCCACTCCCCCGGATGTAATGTCTGACGACTCAGAAAATCCGCTTCCCAATTTTCCACTCCCGGGATGTGGATTGCAGACAGGTGGCAGGAGTGAGTCTCCGCCCATTGAATGATTTTGGTCACTTCTTCCATCGCCAGGGAACTCCTTGTTCCCCCCTGATGGTTGATGTACGCAACAGTCGTCATGTTGTCTGATTGAAAACTTATGAACTTGGCCTTTGCTAGCTGAGGCCAAGCCTTGAGAGCATTGAGTATCGCTCTCAGTTCCAGAATATTTATCGGTAGAAGAGATTCTTCCCGAGACCAAAGACCCTGAGCTTTCAGGGGTCCCCAGACCGCGCCCCAGCCCATCAGACTGGCGTCGGTCGTGACAATGACCCACTCTGGTCTGCGGAAGTTCATCCCTTGTGACAGGTTGTCCAGGGACAGCCACCAACGGAGTGAATCTCTGGTCCTCTGATTTACTTGTATCGTCGGAGACAAGTCTGTATAGTCCCCATTCCACTGACTGAGCATGCACAGTTGTAATGGTCTTAGATGAATGCGCGCAAAAGGAACTATGTCCATTGCCGCTACCATCAAACCTATTACTTCCATGCACTGCGCTATGGAAGGAAGAGGAACGGAATGAAGTATTTGACAAGAGTTTAGAAGTTTTGTTTTTCTGGCCTCTGTCAGAAAAATCCTCATTTCTAAGGAGTCTATTATTGTTCCCAAGAAGGGAACCCTTGTTGACGGAGATAGAGAACTCTTTTCTACGTTCACTTTCCATCCGTGAGATCTGAGAAAGGCCAGGACTATGTCCGTGTGAGCCTTTGCTTGAGGAAGGGACGACGCTTGAATCAGAATGTCGTCCAAGTAAGGTACTACTGCAATGCCCCTTGGTCTTAGTACCGCTAGAAGGGACCCTAGTACCTTTGTGAAAATCCTTGGAGCAGTGGCTAATCCGAAAGGAAGTGCCACGAACTGGTAATGCTTGTCCAGGAATGCGAACCTTAGGAACCGATGATGTTCCTTGTGGATAGGAATATGTAGATACGCATCCTTTAAATCCACCGTGGTCATGAATTGACCTTCCTGGATGGAAGGAAGAATTGTTCGAATGGTTTCCATTTTGAACGATGGAACCTTGAGAAACTTGTTTAGGATCTTGAGATCTAAGATTGGTCTGAACGTTCCCTCTTTTTTGGGAACTACGAACAGATTGGAGTAGAACCCCATCCCTTGTTCTCCTAATGGAACAGGATGAATCACTCCCATTTTTAACAGGTCTTCTACACAATGTAAGAATGCCTGTCTCTTTGTGTGGTCTGAAGACTATTGAGACCTGTGGAACCTCCCCCTTGGGGGAAGCCCCTTGAATTCCAGAAGATAACCTTGGGAGACTATTTCTAGTGCCCAAGGATCCAGAACATCTCTTGCCCAAGCCTGAGCGAAGAGAGAGAGTCTGCCCCCCACCAGATCCGGTCCCGGATCGGGGGCCAACTTTTCATGCTGTCTTGGTAGCAGTGGCAGGTTTCTTGGCCTGCTTTCCCTTGTTCCAGCCTTGCATTGGTCTCCAGGCTGGCTTGGCTTGAGAAGTATTACCCTCTTGCTTAGAGGACGTAGCACTTGGGGCTGGTCCGTTTCTACGAAAGGGACGAAAATTAGGTTTATTTTTGGCCTTGAAAGACCTATCCTGAGGAAGGGCGTGGCCCTTACCCCCAGTGATATCAGAGATAATCTCTTTCAAGTCAGGGCCAAACAGCGTTTTCCCCTTGAAAGGAATGTTAAGCAATTTGTTCTTGGAAGACGCATCCGCTGACCAAGATTTCAACCAAAGCGCTCTGCGCGCCACAATAGCAAACCCAGAATTTTTCGCCGCTAACCTAGCCAATTGCAAAGTGGCATCTAGGGTGAAAGAATTAGCCAATTTGAGAGCACGGATTCTATCCATAATCTCCTCATAAGGAGGAGAATCACTAGTGATCGCCTTTTCTAGCTCATCGAACCAGAAACACGCGGCTGTAGTGACAGGGACAATGCATGAAATTGGTTGTAGAAGGTAACCTTGCTGAACAAACATCTTTTTAAGCAAACCTTCTAATTTTTTATCCATAGGATCTTTGAAAGCACAACTATCTTCTATGGGTATAGTGGTGCGTTTGTTTAAAGTAGAAACCGCCCCCTCGACCTTGGGGACTGTCTGCCATAAGTCCTTTCTGGGGTCGACCATAGGAAACAATTTTTTAAATATGGGGGGAGGGACGAAAGGTATACCGGGCCTTTCCCATTCTTTATTTACAATGTCCGCCACCCGCTTGGGTATAGGAAAAGCTTCTGGGGGCCCCGGGACCTCTAGGAACTTGTCCATTTTACATAGTTTCTCTGGGATGATCAAATTCTCACAATCATCCAGAGTGGATAACACCTCCTTAAGCAGAGCGCGGAGATGTTCCAACTTAAATTTAAATGTAATCACATCAGGATCAGCTTGTTGAGAAATTTTCCCTGAATCTGAAATTCCTCCCTCAGACAAAACCTCCCTGGCCCCCTCAGACTGGTGTAGGGGCCCTTCAGAAACAATATCATCAGCGTCCTCATGCTCTTCAGTATCTAAAACAGAGCAGTCGCGCTTACGCTGATAAGTGGGCATTTTGGCTAAAATGTTTTTGATAAAATTATCCATTACAGCCGTTAATTGTTGCATAGTAAGGAGTATTGGCGCGCTAGATGTACTAGGGGCCTCCTGAGTGGGCAAGACTGGTGTAGACGAAGGAGGGGATGATGCAGTACCATGCTTACTCCCCTCACTTGAGGAATCATCTTGGGCATCATTTTCTCTAAATTTTGTGTCACATAAATCACATCTATTTAAATGAGAAGGAACCTTGGCTTCCCCACATTCAGAACACAGTCTATCTGGTAGTTCAGACATGTTAAACAGGCATAAACTTGATAACAAAGTACAAAAAACGTTTTAAAATAAAACCGTTACTGTCACTTTAAATTTTAAACTGAACACACTTTATTACTGCAATTGCGAAAAAGTATGAAGGAATTGTTCAAAATTCACCAAAATTTCACCACAGTGTCTTAAAGCCTTAAAAGTATTGCACACCAAATTTGGAAGCTTTAACCCTTAAAATAACGGAACCGGAGCCGTTTTTATCTTTAACCCCTTTACAGTCCCTGGTATCTGCTTTGCTGAGACCCAACCAAGCCCAAAGGGGAATACGATACCAAATGACGCCTTCAGAAAGTCTTTTCTATGTATCAGAGCTCCTCACACATGCGACTGCATGTCATGCTTCTCAAAAACAAGTGCGCAATACCGGCGCGAAAATGAGGCTCTGCCTATGATTAGGGAAAGCCCCTAGAGAATAAGGTGTCCAAAACAGTGCCTGCCGATATTATTTTACAAAATACCCAGATTAAAATGATTCCTCAAGGCTAAATATGTTTATATGAATCGATTTAGCCCAGAAAATGTCTACAGTCTTAAAAAGCCCTTGTGAAGCCCTTATTTACTGTCTGTAATAAAAATGGCTTACCGGATCCCATAGGGAAAATGACAGCTTCCAGCATTACATCGTCTTGTTAGAATGTGTCATACCTCAAGCAGCAAAAGTCTGCTCACTGTTCCCCCAACTGAAGTTAATTCCTCTCAACAGTCCTGTGTGGAACAGCCATCGATTTTAGTAACGGTTGCTAAAATCATTTTCCTCTTACAAACAGAAATCTTCATCTCTTTTCTGTTTCAGAGTAAATAGTACATACCAGCACTATTTTAAAATAACAAACTCTTGATTGAATAATAAAAACTACAGTTAAACACTAAAAAACTCTAAGCCATCTCCGTGGAGATGTTGCCTGTACAACGGCAAAGAGAATGACTGGGGTAGGCGGAGCCTAGGAGGGATCATGTGACCAGCTTTGCTGGGCTCTTTGCCATTTCCTGTTGGGGAAGAGAATATCCCACAAGTAAGGATGACGCCGTGGACCGGACACACCTATGTTGGAGAAAATAACTCTACGTTGAGCAAATATTAGTGTATTTACTGGATAGTTATGTATTACATTGGTGAAGAAACAGCTATAAATTAACATAGGCTAAACATATTAAACATGCACGGACAAAGCGGTTTTTTAGGCAATTCCTCTATAGTATTCAGTCTTGCAGTGAAAATAAAATTGTTGTTTAACCAAGAGCATATCTGGCTCATTTTGTTTTCCCTAAGGATGTAACAGCAAATTATTTCCCATTATAGCAACAAGTTTACAGTGAAGTGATCATTTAATTCTAACAAAATGATTTACAAATAAAATGTTCACTATGAGTCATGCTAGGGAGGGAACTAGCCCCTACATTACCTATCAGTTCTATCATGAGAGTTTCAGGCAGCTACAGGTCATAACTTCGACCCCTGGATGATACAGTGATACCTTTAATTTGTATTGTTCAGTCTAGCTATATACTAGGTGCATGATTATTGTCTTTATGAGAGTATAGCACACTGTATGCATTTTGTGTGTATTTCTATGTTTAATAGATAATGGTTTTATCTTTCTCCAGGTACTATAGAGAGAGAGAGATACTTTACACCAGTGATTTGCAACCTTTTCTTTGCCGTGGCACACTTTTGTACATTATAAAATCCTGTGGCACACCACCATCCCAAAATTTTACAAAATATATATATATATACACACACACACTGTACTGTGCTGTCATGCCATGCCTCCTACAAACTATACATACCTACCAATATTTCAAAATTTGAAAGAGGGACACCCCTGCACTGTTGTCAGTCTGCCGTGGCACAGCTGAGGATCTCTCACGGCACACTGGTTGAAAAACACTGATATAGAGTATTTCTGTAAAAATGAGCAATTTGTGCTTGCTGTTTGCATGTACAGCAAGTCTGCAAACAGAAAAAGTCAAATGATCATCAATGTAGTTGTAACTGTATTAAGTAGATTTAGGTTTTATATGACAAAAAATACATTTTACATAAAAATCCATTAAAGGGAAAAACCGAGAAAATCAGATAGACTCTGTTGTATTGACAATTCGTATGCTTATTGGATCTGTAATAACTTAGTTTAATTGCCTGTACACAGTATCCTTAATACACCCTGACAACACACACAAGCACATTTCCAAAAAGAGCAAATAATCGCACAAATGAAAACTCTCAGCTATACTTGCTGGTTCAGGGCTAACACATAAATAGTTAGTTCTGTATCACTGTATCAGATGATAACTACTCACTACAAAAAAACAAAACATCTATGCACATCGCAAGCCTACAAGTAAATAGCAGAAAGTGATTTTACTGTATGAAGAGCTAATGAACACCCTTAATTACCAGGCTTAACAAAGATAACTAAACAATTTTTTTTGGCTGACAATTCTTTGCTTCTATTTAATTAGACAACATTTCCAGTATACAATGTAGATAAGTTATGTTAGCAAATACAATGCTTATATACAGGATAATAACACCTACTATAGGGAGTCAGATGCCGGCACTATCCTGCTGTACAATATCCATACAGATGCGCATCACAGACACTTACCTTGTTGCCTTTAAACAATATAGCAGGTAGTATACAATGTGTGTGCAATAAAACAGATAAATACTTTAAGGAAACAAAACTGAAAAGTTTGCAGCCATGAAATGAAGTCTTGAGAACTTGTGGTGCTGTCTGCCCCAGGGGTCCTGTATGGCGCAGCAACAGATGCCTGCAAGGAGACAGACGTGCAGCACGAAGGCTCTCCCATCTACCATAACACACAGATCCATACACAAACTAGCCAGTGCTATATGTAATGACAGAATCCAAAGAGGACGTGAGAATTCAGCTAAGGCTGCATTTGTTAGCTGACTCTGCAACCAGGGAAACCTGTATCATGTTGGAGGAGCACATGAGAATGAACAGATATTGTAGTTTAGAGGGGGGGAAAGCTCTGCTCGCACAGAAGCTTCCTCTACGGTCTCCAGCTGCCTCAGTAATACACCCTCCCCTCTCTCACGTACACTCTACATGTCTTGTGATCCTATGATATTTTATTCTTCAATACAAAGAACATAGGAAAAACATATAGCTAATGATCAGGTGTTTCATCAGACAGGGGATTAGAGCAGCAAAGATAACAATAATTTCATGCGTGGGAATTTATTTTAATGAGGCTCTGAATGAAATAATGTTGCCCACCCGGCCCCAGCTTCCACCCACTATAGCTCAAACTTCCAGATACAGATTTATCTGTGCAGATACCTGACTGGCAGCATTCCTACACTCTCACCGTTAGGGATGTACCTATTACTGTATGCCCTTCTGCCAGCTAAGGATTTATCTATGCAGACACCTGACTGGCAGCATTCCTACACTCTCACCGTTAGGGATGTACCTATTACTGTATGCCCTTCTGACAGCTAAGGATTTATCTGTGCAGATACCTGACTGGCAGCATTCCTACACTCTCACCGTTAGGGATGTACCTATTACTGTATGCCCTTCTGCCAGCTGATTTATCTGTGCAGATACCCGACTGGCAGCATTCCTCTACTCTCACCGTTAGGGATGTACCTATTACTGTATGCCCTTCTGCCAGCTAAGGATTTATCTGTGCAGATACCTGACTGGCAGCATTCCTCTACTCTCACCGTTAGGGATGTACCTATTACTGTATGCCCTTCTGCCAGCTGATTTATCTGTGCAGATACCCGACTGGCAGCATTCCTACACTCTCACCGTTAGGGATGTACCTATTACTGTATGCCCTTCTGCCAGCTAAGGATTTATCTGTGCAGACACCTGACTGGCAGCATTCCTACACTCTCACCGTTAGGGATGTACCTATTACTGTATGCCCTTCTGCCAGCTAAGGATTTATCTGTGCAGATACCTGACTGGCAGCATTCCTCTACTCTCACCGTTAGGGATGTACCTATTACTGTATGCCCTTCTGCCAGCTAAGGATTTATCTGTGCAGACACCTGACTGGCAGCATTCCTACACTCTCACCGTTAGGGATGTACCTATTACTGTATGCCCTTCTGCCAGCTAAGGATTTATCTGTGCAGATACCTGACTGGCAGCATTCCTCTACTCTCACCGTTAGGGATGTACCTATTACTGTATGTCCTTCTGCCAGCTAAGGATTTATCTGTGCAGATACCTGACTGGCAGCATTCCTCTACTCTCACCGTTAGGGATGTACCTATTACTGTATGCCCTTCTGCCAGCTAAGGATTTATCTGTGCAGATACCTGACTGGCAGCATTCCTCTACTCTCACCGTTAGGGATGTACCTATTACTGTATGCCCTTCTGCCAGCTGATTTATCTGTGCAGATACCTGACTGGCAGCATTCCTCTACTCTCACCGTTAGGGATGTACCTATTACTGTATGCCCTTCTGCCAGCTAAGGATTTATCTGTGCAGATACCTGACTGGCAGCATTCCTACACTCTCACCGTTAGGGATGTACCTATTACTGTATGCCCTTCTGCCAGCTAAGGATCTATCTGTGCAGATACCTGACTGGCAGCATTCCTCTACTCTCACCGTTAGGGATGTACCTATTACTGTATGCCCTTCTGCCAGCTAAGGATTTATCTGTGCAGATACCTGACTGGCAGCATTCCTACACTCTCACCGTTAGGGATGTACCTATTACTGTATGCCCTTCTGCCAGCTGATTTATCTGTGCAGATACCTGACTGGCAGCATTCCTCTAGTCTCACCGTTAGGGATGTACCTATTACTGTATGCCCTTCTGCCAGCTGATTTATCTGTGCAGATACCTGACTGGCAGCATTCCTCTACTCTCACCGTTAGGGATGTACCTATTACTGTATGCCCTTCTGCCAGCTAAGGATTTATCTGTGCAGATACCTGACTGGCAGCATTCCTACACTCTCACCGTTAGGGATGTACCTATTACTGTATGCCCTTCTGCCAGCTAAGGATTTATCTGTGCAGATACCTGACTGGCAGCATTCCTCTACTCTCACCGTTAGGGATGTACCTATTACTGTATGCCCTTCTGCCAGCTAAGGATTTATCTGTGCAGATACCTGACTGGCAGCATTCCTCTACTCTCACCGTTAGGGATGTACCTATTACTGTATGCCCTTCTGCCAGCTAAGGATTTATCTGTGCAGATACCTGACTGGCAGCATTCCTCTACTCTCACCGTTAGGGATGTACCTATTACTGTATGCCCTTCTGTCAGCTGATTTATCTGTGCAGATACCTGACTGGCAGCATTCCTACACTCTCACCGTTAGGGATGTACCTATTACTGTATGCCCTTCTGCCAGCTAAGGATTTATCTGTGCAGATACCTGACTGGCAGCATTCCTCTACTCTCACCGTTAGGGATGTACCTATTACTGTATGCCTTTCTGCCAGCTAAGGATTTATCTGTGCAGATACCTGACTGGCAGCATTCCTCTAGTCTCACCGTTAGGTATCTGCACAGATAAATCCTTAGCTGGCAGAAGGGCATACAGTAATAGGTACATCCCTAACGGTGAGAGTAGAGGAATGCTGCCAGTCAGGTATCTGCACAGATAAATCCTTAGCTGGCAGATACCTGACTGGCAGCATTCCTCTACTCTCACCGTTAGGGATGTACCTATTACTGTATGCCCTTCTGCCAGCTAAGGATTTATCTGTGCAGATACCTGACTGGCAGCATTCCTACACTCTCACCGTTAGGGATGTACCTATTACTGTATGCCCTTCTGCCAGCTGATTTATCTGTGCAGATACCTGACTGGCAGCATTCCTACACTCTCACCGTAAGGGATGTACCTATTACTGTATGCCCTTCTGCCAGCTGATTTATCTGTGCAGATACCTGACTGGCAGCATTCCTACACTCTCACCGTAAGGGATGTACCTATTACTGTATGCCCTTCTGCCAGCTGATTTATCTGTGCAGATACCTGACTGGCAGCATTCCTCTAGTCTCACCGTTAGGGATGTACCTATTACTGTATGCCCTTCTGCCAGCTGATTTATCTGTGCAGATACCTGACTGGCAGCATTCCTCTACTCTCACCGTTAGGGATGTACCTATTACTGTATGCCCTTCTGCCAGCTAAGGATTTATCTGTGCAGATACCTGACTGGCAGCATTCCTACACTCTCACCGTTAGGGATGTACCTATTACTGTATGCCCTTCTGCCAGCTAAAGATTTATCTGTGCAGATACCTGACTGGCAGCATTCCTCTACTCTCACCGTTAGGGATGTACCTATTACTGTATGCCCTTCTGCCAGCTAAGGATTTATCTGTGCAGATACCTGACTGGCAGCATTCCTCTACTCTCACCGTTAGGGATGTACCTATTACTGTATGCCCTTCTGTCAGCTGATTTATCTGTGCAGATACCTGACTGGCAGCATTCCTACACTCTCACCGTTAGGGATGTACCTATTACTGTATGCCCTTCTGCCAGCTAAGGATTTATCTGTGCAGATACCTGACTGGCAGCATTCCTCTACTCTCACCGTTAGGGATGTACCTATTACTGTATGCCTTTCTGCCAGCTAAGGATTTATCTGTGCAGATACCTGACTGGCAGCACTCCTCTAGTCTCACCGTTAGGGATGTACCTATTACTGTATGCCCTTCTGCCAGCTAAGGATTTATCTGTGCAGATACCTGACTGGCAGCATTCCTCTACTCTCACCGTTAGGGATGTACCTATTACTGTATGCCCTTCTGCCAGCTAAGGATTTATCTGTGCAGATACCTGACTGGCAGCATTCCTACAGTCTCACCGTAAGGGATGTACCTATTACTGTATGCCCTTCTGCCAGCTAAGGATTTATCTGTGCAGATACCTGACTGGCAGCATTCCTCTACTCTCACCGTTAGGGATGTACCTATTACTGTATGCCCTTCTGCCAGCTGATTTATCTGTGCAGATACCTGACTGGCAGCATTCCTCTACTCTCACCGTTAGGGATGTACCTATTACTGTATGCCCTTCTGCCAGCTAAGGATTTATCTGTGCAGACACCTGACTGGCAGCATTCCTACCCTCTCACCGTTAGGGATGTACCTATTACTGTATGCCCTTCTGCCAGCTAAGGATTTATCTGTGCAGATACCTGACTGGCAGCATTCCTACACTCTCACCGTTAGGGATGTACCTATTACTGTATGCCCTTCTGCCAGCTAAGGATTTATCTGTGCAGATACCTGACTGGCAGCATTCCTCTACTCTCACCGTTAGGGATGTACCTATTACTGTATGCCCTTCTGCCAGCTGATTTATCTGTGCAGATACCTGACTGGCAGCATTCCTCTACTCTCACCGTTAGGGATGTACCTATTACTGTATGCCCTTCTGCCAGCTAAGGATTTATCTGTGCAGATACCTGACTGGCAGCATTCCTCTACTCTCACCGTTAGGGATGTACCTATTACTGTATGCCCTTCTGCCAGCTAAGGATTTATCTGTGCAGATACCTGACTGGCAGCATTCCTCTACTCTCACCGTTAGGGATGTACCTATTACTGTATGCCCTTCTGCCAGCTAAGGATTTATCTGTGCAGATACCTGACTGGCAGCATTCCTCTACTCTCACCGTTAGGGATGTACCTATTACTGTATGCCCTTCTGTCAGCTGATTTATCTGTGCAGATACCTGACTGGCAGCATTCCTACACTCTCACCGTTAGGGATGTACCTATTACTGTATGCCCTTCTGCCAGCTAAGGATCTATCTGTGCAGATACCTGACTGGCAGCATTCCTACACTCTCACCGTTAGGGATGTACCTATTACTGTATGCCCTTCTGCCAGCTAAGGATTTATCTGTGCAGATACCTGACTGGCAGCATTCCTCTACTCTCACCGTTAGGGATGTACCTATTACTGTATGCCCTTCTGCCAGCTAAGGATTTATCTGTGCAGATACCTGACTGGCAGCATTCCTCTACTCTCACCGTTAGGGATGTACCTATTACTGTATGCCTTTCTGCCAGCTAAGGATTTATCTGTGCAGATACCTGACTGGCAGCATTCCTCTAGTCTCACCGTTAGGGATGTACCTATTACTGTATGCCCTTCTGCCAGCTAAGGATTTATCTGTGCAGATACCTGACTGGCAGCATTCCTCTACTCTCACCGTTAGGGATGTACCTATTACTGTATGCCCTTCTGCCAGCTAAGGATTGATCTGTGCAGATACCTGACTGGCAGCATTCCTACACTCTCACCGTTAGGGATGTACCTATTACTGTATGCCCTTCTGCCAGCTGATTTATCTGTGCAGATACCTGACTGGCAGCATTCCTACACTCTCACCGTGAGGGATGTACCTATTACTGTATGCCCTTCTGCCAGCTAAGGATTTATCTGTGCAGATACCTGACTGGCAGCATTCCTCTACTCTCACCGTTAGGGATGTACCTATTACTGTATGCCCTTCTGCCAGCTGATTTATCTATGCAGATACCTGACTGGCAGCATTCCTCTACTCTCACCGTTAGGGATGTACCTATTACTGTATGCCCTTCTGCCAGCTAAGGATTTATCTGTGCAGATACCTGACTGGCAGCATTCCTACCCTCTCACCGTTAGGGATGTACCTATTACTGTATGCCCTTCTGCCAGCTAAGGATTTATCTGTGCAGATACCTGACTGGCAGCATTCCTACACTCTCACCGTTAGGGATGTACCTATTACTGTATGCCCTTCTGCCAGCTAAGGATTTATCTGTGCAGATACCTGACTGGCAGCATTCCTCTACTCTCACCGTTAGGGATGTACCTATTACTGTATGCCCTTCTGCCAGCTGATTTATCTGTGCAGATACCTGACTGGCAGCATTCCTCTACTCTCACCGTTAGGGATGTACCTATTACTGTATGCCCTTCTGCCAGCTAAGGATTTATCTGTGCAGATACCTGACTGGCAGCATTCCTCTACTCTCACCGTTAGGGATGTACCTATTACTGTATGCCCTTCTGCCAGCTAAGGATTTATCTGTGCAGATACCTGACTGGCAGCATTCCTCTACTCTCACCGTTAGGGATGTACCTATTACTGTATGCCCTTCTGCCAGCTAAGGATTTATCTGTGCAGATACCTGACTGGCAGCATTCCTCTACTCTCACCGTTAGGGATGTACCTATTACTGTATGCCCTTCTGCCAGCTAAGGATTTATCTGTGCAGATACCTGACTGGCAGCATTCCTCTACTCTCACCGTTAGGGATGTACCTATTACTGTATGCCCTTCTGTCAGCTAAGGATCTATCTGTGCAGATACCTGACTGGCAGCATTCCTCTACTCTCACCGTTAGGGATGTACCTATTACTGTATGCCCTTCTGCCAGCTGATTTATCTGTGCAGATACCTGACTGGCAGCATTCCTCTACTCTCACCGTTAGGGATGTACCTATTACTGTATGCCCTTCTGCCAGCTAAGGATTTATCTGTGCAGATACCTGACTGGCAGCATTCCTACCCTCTCACCGTTAGGGATGTACCTATTACTGTATGCCCTTCTGCCAGCTAAGGATTTATCTGTGCAGATACCTGACTGGCAGCATTCCTACACTCTCACCGTTAGGGATGTACCTATTACTGTATGCCCTTCTGCCAGCTGATTTATCTGTGCAGATACCTGACTGGCAGCATTCCTCTACTCTCACCGTTAGGGATGTACCTTTTACTGTATGCCCTTCTGCCAGCTAAGGATTTATCTGTGCAGATACCTGACTGGCAGCATTCCTCTACTCTCACCGTTAGGGATGTACCTATTACTGTATGCCCTTCTGTCAGCTGATTTATCTGTGCAGATACCTGACTGGCAGCATTCCTACACTCTCACCGTTAGGGATGTACCTATTACTGTATGCCCTTCTGCCAGCTAAGGATCTATCTGTGCAGATACCTGACTGGCAGCATTCCTACACTCTCACCGTTAGGGATGTACCTATTACTGTATGCCCTTCTGCCAGCTAAGGATTTATCTGTGCAGATACCTGACTGGCAGCATTCCTCTACTCTCACCGTTAGGGATGTACCTATTACTGTATGCCCTTCTGCCAGCTAAGGATTTATCTGTGCAGATACCTGACTGGCAGCATTCCTCTACTCTCACCGTTAGGGATGTACCTATTACTGTATGCCTTTCTGCCAGCTAAGGATTTATCTGTGCAGATACCTGACTGGCAGCATTCCTCTAGTCTCACCGTTAGGGATGTACCTATTACTGTATGCCCTTCTGCCAGCTAAGGATTTATCTGTGCAGATACCTGACTGGCAGCATTCCTCTACTCTCACCGTTAGGGATGTACCTATTACTGTATGCCCTTCTGCCAGCTAAGGATTGATCTGTGCAGATACCTGACTGGCAGCATTCCTACACTCTCACCGTTAGGGATGTACCTATTACTGTATGCCCTTCTGCCAGCTGATTTATCTGTGCAGATACCTGACTGGCAGCATTCCTACACTCTCACCGTGAGGGATGTACCTATTACTGTATGCCCTTCTGCCAGCTAAGGATTTATCTGTGCAGATACCTGACTGGCAGCATTCCTACACTCTCACCGTTAGGGATGTACCTATTACTGTATGCCCTTCTGCCAGCTGATTTATCTGTGCAGATACCTGACTGGCAGCATTCCTCTACTCTCACCGTTAGGGATGTACCTATTACTGTATGCCCTTCTGCCAGCTGATTTATCTATGCAGATACCTGACTGGCAGCATTCCTCTACTCTCACCGTTAGGGATGTACCTATTACTGTATGCCCTTCTGCCAGCTAAGGATTTATCTGTGCAGATACCTGACTGGCAGCATTCCTACCCTCTCACCGTTAGGGATGTACCTATTACTGTATGCCCTTCTGCCAGCTAAGGATTTATCTGTGCAGATACCTGACTGGCAGCATTCCTACACTCTCACCGTTAGGGATGTACCTATTACTGTATGCCCTTCTGCCAGCTAAGGATTTATCTGTGCAGATACCTGACTGGCAGCATTCCTCTACTCTCACCGTTAGGGATGTACCTATTACTGTATGCCCTTCTGCCAGCTGATTTATCTGTGCAGATACCTGACTGGCAGCATTCCTCTACTCTCACCGTTAGGGATGTACCTATTACTGTATGCCCTTCTGCCAGCTAAGGATTTATCTGTGCAGATACCTGACTGGCAGCATTCCTCTACTCTCACCGTTAGGGATGTACCTAATACTGTATGCCCTTCTGCCAGCTAAGGATTTATCTGTGCAGATACCTGACTGGCAGCATTCCTCTACTCTCACCGTTAGGGATGTACCTATTACTGTATGCCCTTCTGCCAGCTAAGGATTTATCTGTGCAGATACCTGACTGGCAGCATTCCTCTACTCTCACCGTTAGGGATGTACCTATTACTGTATGCCCTTCTGCCAGCTAAGGATTTATCTGTGCAGATACCTGACTGGCAGCATTCCTACACTCTCACCGTTAGGGATGTACCTATTACTGTATGCCCTTCTGCCAGCTAAGGATTTATCTGTGCAGATACCTGACTGGCAGCATTCCTACACTCTCACCGTTAGGGATGTACCTATTACTGTATGCCCTTCTGCCAGCTAAGCATCTATCTGTGCAGATACCTGACTGGCAGCATTCCTCTACTCTCACCGTTAGGGATGTACCTATTACTGTATGCCCTTCTGTCAGCTGATTTATCTGTGCAGATACCTGACTGGCAGCATTCCTCTACTCTCACCGTTAGGGATGTACCTATTACTGTATGCCCTTCTGTCAGCTGATTTATCTGTGCAGATACCTGACTGGCAGCATTCCTACACTCTCACCGTTAGGGATGTACCTATTACTGTATGCCCTTCTGCCAGCTGATTTATCTGTGCAGATACCTGACTGGCAGCATTCCTACACTCTCACCGTTAGGGATGTACCTATTACTGTATGCCCTTCTGTCAGCTAAGGATCTATCTGTGCAGATACCTGACTGGCAGCATTCCTCTACTCTCACCGTTAGGGATGTACCTATTACTGTATGCCCTTCTGCCAGCTGATTTATCTGTGCAGATACCTGACTGGCAGCATTCCTACACTCTCACCGTTAGGGATGTACCTATTACTGTATGCCCTTCTGCCAGCTAAGGATTTATCTGTGCAGATACCTGACTGGCAGCATTCCTACACTCTCACCGTTAGGGATGTACCTATTACTGTATGCCCTTCTGCCAGCTAAGGATTTATCTGTGCAGATACCTGACTGGCAGCATTCCTACACTCTCACCGTTAGGGATGTACCTATTACTGTATGCCCTTCTGCCAGCTAAGGATTTATCTGTGCAGATACCCGACTGGCAGCATTCCTCTACTCTCACCGTTAGGGATGTACCTATTACTGTATGCCCTTCTGTCAGCTAAGGATTTATCTGTGCAGTTACCTGACTGGCAGCATTCCTCTACTCTCACCGTTAGGGATGTACCTATTACTGTATGCCCTTCTGCCAGCTGATTTATCTGTGCAGTTACCTGACTGGCAGCATTCCTCTACTCTCACCATTAGGGATGTACCTATTACTGTATGCCCTTCTGTCAGCTAAAGGATTTATCTGTGCAGATACCTGACTGGCAGCATTCCTCTACTCTCACCGTTAGGGATGTACCTATTACTGTATGCCCTTCTGCCAGCTAAGGATTTATCTGTGCAGATACCTGACTGGCAGCATTCCTCTACTCTCACCGTTAGGGATGTACCTATTACTGTATGCCCTTCTGCCAGCTAAGGATTTATCTGTGCAGATACCTGACTGGCAGCATTCCTACACTCTCACCGTTAGGGATGTACCTATTACTGTATGCCCTTCTGCCAGCTGATTTATCTGTGCAGATACCTGACTGGCAGCATTCCTACACTCTCACCGTTAGGGATGTACCTATTACTGTATGCCCTTCTGCCAGCTGATTTATCTGTGCAGTTACCTGACTGGCAGCATTCCTACACTCTCACCGTTAGGGATGTACCTATTACTGTATGCCCTTCTGCCAGCTAAGGATTTATCTGTGCAGATACCTGACTGGCAGCATTCCTCTACTCTCACCGTTAGGGATGTACCTAATACTGTATGCCCTTCTGCCAGCTGATTTATCTGTGCAGATACCTGACTGGCAGCATTCCTCTACTCTCACCGTTAGGGATGTACCTAATACTGTATGCCCTTCTGCCAGCTGATTTATCTGTGCAGTTACCTGACTGGCAGCATTCCTCTACTCTCACCGTTAGGGATGTACCTATTACTGTATGCCCTTCTGCCAGCTAAGGATTTATCTGTGCAGATACCTGACTGGCAGCATTCCTCTAGTCTCACAGTTAGGGATGTACCTATTACTGTATGCCCTTCTGCCAGCTGATTTATCTGTGCAGATACCTGACTGGCAGCATTCCTACACTCTCACCGTTAGGGATATACCTATTACTGTATGCCCTTCTGCCAGCTGATTTATCTGTGCAGTTACCTGACTGGCAGCATTCCTCTACTCTCACCGTTAGGGATGTACCTATTACTGTATGCCCTTCTGTCAGCTAAGGATTTATCTGTGCAGATACCTGACTGGCAGCATTCCTCTACTCTCACCGTTAGGGATGTACCTATTACTGTATGCCCTTCTGCCAGCTGATTTATCTGTGCAGATACCTGACTGGCAGCATTCCTCTACTCTCACCGTTAGGGATGTACCTATTACTGTATGCCCTTCTGCCAGCCGATTTATCTGTGCAGATACCTGACTGGCAGCATTCCTCTACTCTCACCGTTAGGGATGTACCTATTACTGTATGCCCTTCTGTCAGCTAAGGATTTATCTGTGCAGTTACCTGACTGGCAGCATTCCTCTACTCTCACCGTTAGGGATGTACCTATTACTGTATGCCCTTCTGCCAGCTGATTTATCTGTGCAGATACCTGACTGGCAGCATTCCTCTACTCTCACCGTTAGGGATGTACCTATTACTGTATGCCCTTCTGCCAGCCGATTTATCTGTGCAGATACCTGACTGGCAGCATTCCTCTACTCTCACCGTTAGGGATGTACCTATTACTGTATGCCCTTCTGCCAGCTAAGGATTTATCTGTGCAGATACCTGACTGGCAGCATTCCTACACTCTCACCGTTAGGGATGTACCTATTACTGTATGCCCTTCTGCCAGCTAAGGATTTATCTGTGCAGATACCTGACTGGCAGCATTCCTCTACTCTCACCGTTAGGGATGTACCTATTACTGTATGCCCTTCTGCCAGCTAAGGATTTATCTGTGCAGATACCTGACTGGCAGCATTCCTACACTCTCACCGTTAGGGATGTACCTATTACTGTATGCCCTTCTGCCAGCTAAGGATTTATCTGTGCAGACACCTGACTGGCAGCATTCCTACACTCTCACCGTTAGGGATGTACCTATTACTGTATGCCCTTCTGCCAGCTAAGGATTTATCTGTGCAGATACCTGACTAGCAGCATTCCTCTACTCTCACCGTTAGGGATGTACCTATTACTGTATGCCCTTCTGCCAGCTGATTTATCTGTGCAGTTACCTGACTGGCAGCATTCCTCTACTCTCACCGTTAGGGATGTACCTATTACTGTATGCCCTTCTGCCAGCTAAGGATTTATCTGTGCAGATACCTGACTGGCAGCATTCCTCTAGTCTCACCGTTAGGGATGTACCTATTACTGTATGCCCTTCTGCCAGCTGATTTATCTGTGCAGATACCTGACTGGCAGCATTCCTCTACTCTCACCGTTAGGGATGTACCTATTACTGTATGCCCTTCTGTCAGCTAAGGATTTATCTGTGCAGATACCCGACTGGCAGCATTCCTCTACTCTCACCGTTAGGGATGTACATATTACTGTATGCCCTTCTGCCAGCTGATTTATCTGTGCAGATACCTGACTGGCAGCATTCCTCTACTCTCACCGTTAGGGATGTACCTATTACTGTATGCCCTTCTGTCAGCTAAGGATTTATCTGTGCAGATACCTGACTGGCAGCATTCCTCTACTCTCACCGTTAGGGATGTACCTATTTCTGTATGCCCTTCTGCCAGCTGATTTATCTGTGCAGATACCTGACTGGCAGCATTCCTCTACTCTCACCGTTAGGGATGTACCTATTACTGTATGCCCTTCTGTCAGCTGATTTATCTGTGCAGATACCTGACTGGCAGCATTCCTCTACTCTCACCGTTAGGGATGTACCTATTACTGTATGCCCTTCTGCCAGCTAAGGATTTATCTGTGCAGATACCTGACTGGCAGCATTCCTCTACTCTCACCGTTAGGGATGTACCTATTACTGTATGCCCTTCTGCCAGCTGATTTATCTGTGCAGATACCTGACTGGCAGCATTCCTACACTCTCACCGTTAGGGATGTACCTATTACTGTATGCCCTTCTGCCAGCTGATTTATCTGTGCAGATACCTGACTGGCAGCATTCCTACACTCTCACCGTTAGGGATGTACCTATTACTGTATGCCCTTCTGCCAGCTAAGGATTTATCTGTGCAGATACCTGACTGGCAGCATTCCTACACTCTCACCGTTAGGGATGTACCTATTACTGTATGCCCTTCTGCCAGCTGATTTATCTGTGCAGTTACCTGACTGGCAGCATTCCTACACTCTCACCGTTAGGGATGTACCTATTACTGTATGCCCTTCTGCCAGCTAAGGATTTATCTGTGCAGATACCTGACTGGCAGCATTCCTACACTCTCACCGTTAGGGATGTACCTATTACTGTATGCCCTTCTGCCAGCTGATTTATCTGTGCAGATACCTGACTGGCAGCATTCCTACACTCTCACCGTTAGGGATGTACCTATTACTGTATGCCCTTCTGCCAGCTGATTTATCTGTGCAGATACCCTGACTGGCAGCATTCCTCTACTCTCACCGTTAGGGATGTACCTATTACTGTATGCCCTTCTGCCAGCTGATTTATCTGTGCAGATACCTGACTGGCAGCATTCCTCTACTCTCACCGTTAGGGATGTACCTATTACTGTATGCCCTTCTGCCAGCTAAGGATTTATCTGTGCAGATACCTGACTGGCAGCATTCCTCTACTCTCACCGTTAGGGATGTACCTATTACTGTATGCCCTTCTGTCAGCTAAGGATTTATCTGTGCAGATACCTGACTGGCAGCATTCCTCTACTCTCACCGTTAGGGATGTACCTATTACTGTATGCCCTTCTGCCAGCTGATTTATCTGTGCAGTTACCTGACTGGCAGCATTCCTCTACTCTCACCATTAGGGATGTACCTATTACTGTATGCCCTTCTGTCAGCTGATTTATCTGTGCAGATACCTGACTGGCAGCATTCCTACACTCTCACCGTTAGGGATGTACCTATTACTGTATGCCCTTCTGCCAGCTGGATTTATCTGTGCAGATACCTGACTGGCAGCATTCCTCTACTCTCACCGTTAGGGATGTACCTATTACTGTATGCCCTTCTGCCAGCTAAGGATTTATCTGTGCAGATACCTGACTGGCAGCATTCCTACACTCTCACCGTTAGGGATGTACCTATTACTGTATGCCCTTCTGCCAGCTAAGGATTTATCTGTGCAGATACCTGACTGGCAGCATTCCTACACTCTCACAGTTAGGGATGTACCTATTACTGTATGCCCTTCTGCCAGCTAAGGATTTATCTGTGCAGATACCTGACTGGCAGCATTCCTCTACTCTCACCGTTAGGGATGTACCTATTACTGTATGCCCTTCTGCCAGCTAAGGATTTATCTGTGCAGATACCTGACTGGCAGCATTCCTCTACTCTCACCGTTAGGGATGTACCTATTACTGTATGCCCTTCTGTCAGCTGATTTATCTGTGCAGTTACCTGACTGGCAGCATTCCTACACTCTCACCGTTAGGGATGTACCTATTACTGTATGCCATTCTGTCAGCTAAGGATTTATCTGTGCAGATACCCGACTGGCAGCATTCCTCTACTCTCACCGTTAGGGATGTACCTATTACTGTATGCCCTTCTGTCAGCTGATTTATCTGTGCAGATACCCGACTGGCAGCATTCCTACACTCTCACCGTTAGGGATGTACCTATTACTGTATGCCCTTCTGCCAGCTAAGGATTTATCTGTGCAGATACCTGACTGGCAGCATTCCTACACTCTCACCGTTAGGGATGTACCTATTACTGTATGCCCTTCTGCCAGCTAAGGATTTATCTGTGCAGATACCTGACTGGCAGCATTCCTACACTCTCACCGTTAGGGATGTACCTATTACTGTATGCCCTTCTGCCAGCTAAGGATTTATCTGTGCAGATACCTGACTGGCAGCATTCCTACACTCTCACCGTTAGGGATGTACCTATTACTGTATGCCCTTCTGCCAGCTAAGGATTTATCTGTGCAGATACCTGACTGGCAGCATTCCTACACTCTCACCGTTAGGGATGTACCTATTACTGTATGCCCTTCTGCCAGCTGATTTATCTGTGCAGATACCTGACTGGCAGCATTCCTCTACTCTCACCGTTAGGGATGTACCTATTACTGTATGCCCTTCTGTCAGCTAAGGATTTATCTGTGCAGATACCTGACTGGCAGCATTCCTCTACTCTCACCGTTAGGGATGTACCTATTACTGTATGCCCTTCTGCCAGCTGATTTATCTGTGCAGATACCCGACTGGCAGCATTCCCCTACTCTCACCGTTAGGGATGTACCTATTACTGTATGCCCTTCTGCCAGCTAAGGATTTATCTGTGCAGATACCTGACTGGCAGCATTCCTACACTCTCACCGTTAGGGATGTACCTATTACTGTATGCCCTTCTGTCCAGCTAAGGATTTATCTGTGCAGATACCTGACTGGCAGCATTCCTCTACTCTCACCGTTAGGGATGTACCTATTACTGTATGCCCTTCTGCCAGCTAAGGATTTATCTGTGCAGATACCTGACTGGCAGCATTCCTCTACTCTCACCGTTAGGGATGTACCTATTACTGTATGCCCTTCTGCCAGCTGATTTATCTGTGCAGATACCTGACTGGCAGCATTCCTCTACTCTCACCGTTAGGGATGTACCTATTACTGTATGCCCTTCTGCCAGCTAAGGATTTATCTGTGCAGATACCTGACTGGCAGCATTCCTACACTCTCACCGTTAGGGATGTACCTATTACTGTATGCCCTTCTGCCAGCTAAGGATTTATCTGTGCAGATACCTGACTGGCAGCATTCCTACACTCTCACCGTTAGGGATGTACCTATTACTGTATGCCCTTCTGCCAGCTAAGGATTTATCTGTGCAGATACCTGACTGGCAGCATTCCTCCACTCTCACCGTTAGGGATGTACCTATTACTGTATGCCCTTCTGCCAGCTAAGGATTTATCTGTGCAGATACCTGACTGGCAGCATTCCTACACTCTCACCGTTAGGGATGTACCTATTACTGTATGCCCTTCTGCCAGCTGATTTATCTGTGCAGATACCTGACTGGCAGCATTCCTCTACTCTCACCGTTAGGGATGTACCTATTACTGTATGCCCTTCTGTCAGCTAAGGATTTATCTGTGCAGATACCTGACTGGCAGCATTCCTCTACTCTCACCGTTAGGGATGTACCTATTACTGTATGCCCTTCTGCCAGCTGATTTATCTGTGCAGATACCCGACTGGCAGCATTCCTCTACTCTCACCGTTAGGGATGTACCTATTACTGTATGCCCTTCTGTCAGCTAAGGATTTATCTGTGCAGATACCTGACTGGCAGCATTCCTCTACTCTCAACCGTTAGGGATGTACCTATTACTGTATGCCCTTCTGCCAGCTAAGGATTTATCTGTGCAGATACCTGACTGGCAGCATTCCTCTACTCTCACCGTTAGGGATGTACCTATTACTGTATGCCCTTCTGTCAGCTAAGGATTTATCTGTGCATATACCTGACTGGCAGCATTCCTCTACTCTCACCGTTAGGGATGTACCTATTACTGTATGCCCTTCTGCCAGCTAAGGATTTATCTGTGCAGATACCTGACTGGCAGCATTCCTACACTCTCACCGTTAGGGATGTACCTATTACTGTATGCCCTTCTGCCAGCTAAGGATTTATCTGTGCAGATACCTGACTGGCAGCATTCCTACACTCTCAACCGTTAGGGATGTACCTATTACTGTATGCCCTTCTGCCAGCTGATTTATCTGTGCAGTTACCTGACTGGCAGCATTCCTCTACTCTCACCGTTAGGGATGTACCTATTACTGTATGCCCTTCTGCCAGCTGATTTATCTGTGCAGATACCTGACTGGCAGCATTCCTCTACTCTCACCGTTAGGGATGTACCTATTACTGTATGCCCTTCTGCCAGCTAAGGATTTATCTGTGCAGATACCTGACTGGCAGCATTCCTCTACTCTCACCGTTAGGGATGTACCTATTACTGTATGCCCTTCTGTCAGCTGATTTATCTGTGCAGATACCTGACTGGCAGCATTCCTACACTCTCACCGTTAGGGATGTACCTATTACTGTATGCCCTTCTGCCAGCTAAGGATTTATCTGTGCAGATACCTGACTGGCAGCATTCCTCTACTCTCACCGTTAGGGATGTACCTATTACTGTATGCCTTTCTGCCAGCTAAGGATTTATCTGTGCAGATACCTGACTGGCAGCATTCCTCTAGTCTCATTGTTAGGTATCTGCACAGATAAATCCTTAGCTGGCAGAAGGGCATACAGTAATAGGTACATCCCTAACGGTGAGAGTAGAGGAATGCTGCCAGTCAGGTATCTGCACAGATAAATCCTTAGCTGGCAGAAGGGCATACAGTAATAGGTACATCCCTGACTGGCAGCATTCCTCTACTCTCACCGTTAGGGATGTACCTATTACTGTATGCCCTTCTGCCAGCTAAGGATTGATCTGTGCAGATACCTGACTGGCAGCATTCCTACACTCTCACCGTTAGGGATGTACCTATTACTGTATGCCCTTCTGCCAGGTGATTTATCTGTGCAGATACCTGACTGGCAGCATTCCTACACTCTCACCGTAAGGGATGTACCTATTACTGTATGCCCTTCTGCCAGCTGATTTATCTGTGCAGATACCTGACTGGCAGCATTCCTACACTCTCACCGTAAGGGATGTACCTATTACTGTATGCCCTTCTGCCAGCTGATTTATCTGTGCAGATACCTGACTGGCAGCATTCCTCTAGTCTCACCGTTAGGGATGTACCTATTACTGTATGCCCTTCTGCCAGCTGATTTATCTGTGCAGATACCTGACTGGCAGCATTCCTCTACTCTCACCGTTAGGGATGTACCTATTACTGTATGCCCTTCTGCCAGCTAAGGATTTATCTGTGCAAATACCTGACTGGCAGCATTCCTACACTCTCACCGTTAGGGATGTACCTATTACTGTATGCCCTTCTGCCAGCTAAAGATTTATCTGTGCAGATACCTGACTGGCAGCATTCCTCTACTCTCACCGTTAGGGATGTACCTATTACTGTATGCCCTTCTGCCAGCTAAGGATTTATCTGTGCAGATACCTGACTGGCAGCATTCCTCTACTCTCACCGTTAGGGATGTACCTATTACTGTATGCCCTTCTGTCAGCTGATTTATCTGTGCAGATACCTGACTGGCAGCATTCCTACACTCTCACCGTTAGGGATGTACCTATTACTGTATGCCCTTCTGCCAGCTAAGGATTTATCTGTGCAGATACCTGACTGGCAGCATTCCTCTACTCTCACCGTTAGGGATGTACCTATTACTGTATGCCCTTTCTGCCAGCTAAGGATTTATCTGTGCAGATACCTGACTGGCAGCACTCCTCTAGTCTCACCGTTAGGGATGTACCTATTACTGTATGCCCTTCTGCCAGCTAAGGATTTATCTGTGCAGATACCTGACTGGCAGCATTCCTCTACTCTCACCGTTAGGGATGTACCTATTACTGTATGCCCTTCTGCCAGCTAAGGATTTATCTGTGCAGATACCTGACTGGCAGCATTCCTACAGTCTCACCGTAAGGGATGTACCTATTACTGTATGCCCTTCTGCCAGCTAAGGATTTATCTGTGCAGATACCTGACTGGCAGCATTCCTCTACTCTCACCGTTAGGGATGTACCTATTACTGTATGCCCTTCTGCCCAGCTGATTTATCTGTGCAGATACCTGACTGGCAGCATTCCTCTACTCTCACCGTTAAGGGATGTACCTATTACTGTATGCCCTTCTGCCAAGCTAAGGATTTATCTGTGCAGACACCTGACTGGCAGCATTCCTACCCTCTCACCGTTAGGGATGTACCTATTACTGTATGCCCCTTCTGCCAGCTAAGGATTTATCTGTGCAGATACCTGACTGGCAGCATTCCTACACTCTCACCGTTAGGGATGTACCTATTACTGTATGCCCTATCTGCCAGCTAAGGATTTATCTGTGCAGATACCTGACTGGCAGCATACATCTACTCTCACCGTTAGGGATGTACCTATTACTGTATGCCCTTCTGCCAGCTGATTTATCTGTGCAGATACCTGACTGGCAGCATTCCTCCTACTCTCACCGTTAGGGATGTACCTATTACTTTATGCCCTTCTGCCAGCTAAGGATTTATCTGTGCAGATACCTGACTGGCAGCATTCCTCTACTCTCACCGTTAGGGATGTACCTATTACTGTATGCCCTTCTGCCAGCTAAGGATTTATCTGTGCAGATACCTGACTGGCAGCATTCCTCTACTCTCACCGTTAGGGATGTACCTATTACTGTATGCCCTTCTGCCAGCTAAGGATTTATCTGTGCAGATACCTGACTGGCAGCATTCCTCTACTCTCACCGTTAGGGATGTACCTATTACTGTATGCCCTTCTGTCAGCTGATTTATCTGTGCAGATACCTGACTGGCAGCATTCCTACACTCTCACCGTTAGGGATGTACCTATTACTGTATGCCCTTCTGCCAGCTAAGGATCTATCTGTGCAGATACCTGACTGGCAGCATTCCTACACTCTCACCGTTAGGGATGTACCTATTACTGTATGCCCTTCTGCCAGCTAAGGATTTATCTGTGCAGATACCTGACTGGCAGCATTCCTCTACTCTCACCGTTAGGGATGTACCTATTACTGTATGCCCTTCTGCCAGCTAAGGATTTATCTGTGCAGATACCTGACTGGCAGCATTCCTCTACTCTCACCGTTAGGGATGTACCTATTACTGTATGCCCTTTCTGCCAGCTAAGGATTTATCTGTGCAGATACCTGACTGGCAGCATTCCTCTAGTCTCACCGTTAGGGATGTACCTATTACTGTATGCCCTTCTGCCAGCTAAGGATTTATCTGTGCAGATACCTGACTGGCAGCATTCCTCTACTCTCACCGTTAGGGATGTACCTATTACTGTATGCCCTTCTGCCAGCTAAGGATTTATCTGTGCAGATACCTGACTGGCAGCATTCCTACACTCTCACCGTTAGGGATGTACCTATTACTGTATGCCCTTCTGCCAGCTAGATCTATCTGTGCAGATACCTGACTGGCAGCATTCCTACACTCTCACCGTGAGGGATGTACCTATTACTGTATGCCCTTCTGCCAGCTAAGGATTTATCTGTGCAGATACCTGACTGGCAGCATTCCTCTACTCTCACCGTTAGGGATGTACCTATTACTGTATGCCCTTCTGCCAGCTGATTTATCTATGCAGATACCTGACTGGCAGCATTCCTCTACTCTCACCGTTAGGGATGTACCTATTACTGTATGCCCTTCTGCCAGCTAAGGATTTATCTGTGCAGATACCTGACTGGCAGCATTCCTACCCTCTCACCGTTAGGGATGTACCTATTACTGTATGCCCTTCTGCCAGCTAAGGATTTATCTGTGCAGATACCTGACTGGCAGCATTCCTACACTCTCACCGTTAGGGATGTACCTATTACTGTATGCCCTTCTGCCAGCTAAGGATTTATCTGTGCAGATACCTGACTGGCAGCATTCCTCTACTCTCACCGTTAGGGATGTACCTATTACTGTATGCCCCTTCTGCCAGCTGATTTATCTGTGCAGATACCTGACTGGCAGCATTCCTCTACTCTCACCGTTAGGGATGTACCTATTACTGTATGCCCTTCTGCCAGCTAAGGATTTATCTGTGCAGATACCTGACTGGCAGCATTCCTCTACTCTCACCGTTAGGGATGTACCTATTACTGTATGCCCTTCTGCCAGCTAAGGATTTATCTGTGCAGATACCTGACTGGCCGCATTCCTCTACTCTCACCGTTAGGGATGTACCTATTACTGTATGCCCTTCTGCCAGCTAAGGATTTATCTGTGCAGATACCTGACTGGCAGCATTCCTCTACTCTCACCGTTAGGGATGTACCTATTACTGTATGCCCTTCTGCCAGCTAAGGATTTATCTGTGCAGATACCTGACTGGCAGCATTCCTACACTCTCACCGTTAGGGATGTACCTATTACTGTATGCCCTTCTGCCAGCTAAGGATTTATCTGTGCAGATACCTGACTGGCAGCATTCCTACACTCTCACCGTTAGGGATGTACCTATTACTGTATGCCCTTCTGCCAGCTAAGCATCTATCTGTGCAGATACCTGACTGGCAGCATTCCTCTACTCTCACCGTTAGGGATGTACCTATTACTGTATGCCCTTCTGTCAGCTGATTTATCTGTGCAGATACCTGACTGGCAGCATTCCTACACTCTCACCGTTAGGGATGTACCTATTACTGTATGCCCTTCTGCCAGCTAAGGATTTATCTGTGCAGATACCTGACTGGCAGCATTCCTCTACTCTCACCGTTAGGGATGTACCTATTACTGTATGCCCTTCTGTCAGCTGATTTATCTGTGCAGATACCTGACTGGCAGCATTCCTACACTCTCACCGTTAGGGATGTACCTATTACTGTATGCCCTTCTGCCAGCTGATTTATCTGTGCAGATACCTGACTGGCAGCATTCCTACACTCTCACCGTTAGGGATGTACCTATTACTGTATGCCCTTCTGTCAGCTAAGGATCTATCTGTGCAGATACCTGACTGGCAGCATTCCTCTACTCTCACCGTTAGGGATGTACCTATTACTGTATGCCCTTCTGCCAGCTGATTTATCTGTGCAGATACCTGACTGGCAGCATTCCTCTACTCTCACCGTTAGGGATGTACCTATTACTGTATGCCCTTCTGCCAGCTAAGGATTTATCTGTGCAGATACCTGACTGGCAGCATTCCTACCCTCTCACCGTTAGGGATGTACCTATTACTGTATGCCCTTCTGCCAGCTAAGGATTTATCTGTGCAGATACCTGACTGGCAGCATTCCTACACTCTCACCGTTAGGGATGTACCTATTACTGTATGCCCTTCTGCCAGCTGATTTATCTGTGCAGATACCTGACTGGCAGCATTCCTCTACTCTCACCGTTAGGGATGTACCTATTACTGTATGCCCTTCTGCCAGCTAAGGATTTATCTGTGCAGATACCTGACTGGCAGCATTCCTCTACTCTCACCGTTAGGGATGTACCTATTACTGTATGCCCTTCTGTCAGCTGATTTATCTGTGCAGATACCTGACTGGCAGCATTCCTACACTCTCACCGTTAGGGATGTACCTATTACTGTATGCCCTTCTGCCAGCTAAGGATCTATCTGTGCAGATACCTGACTGACAGCATTCCTACACTCTCACCGTTAGGGATGTACCTATTACTGTATGCCCTTCTGCCAGCTAAGGATTTATCTGTGCAGATACCTGACTGGCAGCATTCCTCTACTCTCACCGTTAGGGATGTACCTATTACTGTATGCCCTTCTGCCAGCTAAGGATTTATCTGTGCAGATACCTGACTGGCAGCATTCCTCTACTCTCACCGTTAGGGATGTACCTATTACTGTATGCCTTTCTGCCAGCTAAGGATTTATCTGTGCAGATACCTGACTGGCAGCATTCCTCTAGTCTCACCGTTAGGGATGTACCTATTACTGTATGCCCTTCTGCCAGCTAAGGATTTATCTGTGCAGATACCTGACTGGCAGCATTCCTCTACTCTCACCGTTAGGGATGTACCTATTACTGTATGCCCTTCTGCCAGCTAAGGATTGATCTGTGCAGATACCTGACTGGCAGCATTCCTACACTCTCACCGTTAGGGATGTACCTATTACTGTATGCCCTTCTGCCAGCTGATTTATCTGTGCAGATACCTGACTGGCAGCATTCCTACACTCTCACCGTGAGGGATGTACCTATTACTGTATGCCCTTCTGCCAGCTAAGGATTTATCTGTGCAGATACCTGACTGGCAGCATTCCTCTACTCTCACCGTTAGGGATGTACCTATTACTGTATGCCCTTCTGCCAGCTGATTTATCTATGCAGATACCTGACTGGCAGCATTCCTCTACTCTCACCGTTAGGGATGTACCTATTACTGTATGCCCTTCTGCCAGCTAAGGATTTATCTGTGCAGATACCTGACTGGCAGCATTCCTACCCTCTCACCGTTAGGGATGTAACTATTACTGTATGCCCTTCTGCCAGCTAAGGATTTATCTGTGCAGATACCTGACTGGCAGCATTCCTACACTCTCACCGTTAGGGATGTACCTATTACTGTATGCCCTTCTGCCAGCTAAGGATTTATCTGTGCAGATACCTGACTGGCAGCATTCCTCTACTCTCACCGTTAGGGATGTACCTATTACTGTATGCCCTTCTGCCAGCTGATTTATCTGTGCAGATACCTGACTGGCAGCATTCCTCTACTCTCACCGTTAGGGATGTACCTATTACTGTATGCCCTTCTGCCAGCTAAGGATTTATCTGTGCAGATACCTGACTGGCAGCATTCCTCTACTCTCACCGTTAGGGATGTACCTATTACTGTATGCCCTTCTGCCAGCTAAGGATTTATCTGTGCAGATACCTGACTGGCAGCATTCCTCTACTCTCACCGTTAGGGATGTACCTATTACTGTATGCCCTTCTGCCAGCTAAGGATTTATCTGTGCAGATACCTGACTGGCAGCATTCCTCTACTCTCACCGTTAGGGATGTACCTATTACTGTATGCCCTTCTGCCAGCTAAGGATTTATCTGTGCAGATACCTGACTGGCAGCATTCCTACACTCTCACCGTTAGGGATGTACCTATTACTGTATGCCCTTCTGCCAGCTAAGGATTTATCTGTGCAGATACCTGACTGGCAGCATTCCTACACTCTCACCGTTAGGGATGTACCTATTACTGTATGCCCTTCTGCCAGCTAAGCATCTATCTGTGCAGATACCTGACTGGCAGCATTCCTACACTCTCACCGTTAGGGATGTACCTATTACTGTATGCCCTTCTGTCAGCTGATTTATCTGTGCAGATACCTGACTGGCAGCATTCCTCTACTCTCACCGTTAGGGATGTACCTATTACTGTATGCCCTTCTGTCAGCTGATTTATCTGTGCAGATACCTGACTGGCAGCATTCCTCTACTCTCACCGTTAGGGATGTACCTATTACTGTATGCCCTTCTGCCAGCTGATTTATCTGTGCAGATACCTGACTGGCAGCATTCCTACACTCTCACCGTTAGGGATGTACCTATTACTGTATGCCCTTCTGTCAGCTAAGGATCCATCTGTGCAGATACCTGACTGGCAGCATTCCTCTACTCTCACCGTTAGGGATGTACCTATTACTGTATGCCCTTCTGCCAGCTGATTTATCTGTGCAGATACCTGACTGGCAGCATTCCTACACTCTCACCGTTAGGGATGTACCTATTACTGTATGCCCTTCTGCCAGCTAAGGATTTATCTGTGCAGATACCTGACTGGCAGCATTCCTACACTCTCACCGTTAGGGATGTACCTATTACTGTATGCCCTTCTGCCAGCTAAGGATTTATCTGTGCAGATACCTGACTGGCAGCATTCCTACACTCTCACCGTTAGGGATGTACCTATTACTGTATGCCCTTCTGCCAGCTAAGGATTTATCTGTGCAGATACCCGACTGGCAGCATTCCTCTACTCTCACCGTTAGGGATGTACCTATTACTGTATGCCCTTCTGTCAGCTAAGGATTTATCTGTGCAGTTACCTGACTGGCAGCATTCCTCTACTCTCACCGTTAGGGATGTACCTATTACTGTATGCCCTTCTGCCAGCTGATTTATCTGTGCAGTTACCTGACTGGCAGCATTCCTCTACTCTCACCATTAGGGATGTACCTATTACTGTATGCCCTTCTGTCAGCTAAAGGATTTATCTGTGCAGATACCTGACTGGCAGCATTCCTCTACTCTCACCGTTAGGGATGTACCTATTACTGTATGCCCTTCTGCCAGCTGATTTATCTGTGCAGATACCTGACTGGCAGCATTCCTACACTCTCACCGTTAGGGATGTACCTATTACTGTATGCACTTCTGCCAGCTAAGGATTTATCTGTGCAGATACCTGACTGGCAGCATTCCTACACTCTCACCGTTAGGGATGTACCTATTACTGTATGCCCTTCTGCCAGCTAAGGATTTATCTGTGCAGATACCTGACTGGCAGCATTCCTACACTCTCACCGTTAGGGATGTACCTATTACTGTATGCCCTTCTGCCAGCTGATTTATCTGTGCAGATACCTGACTGGCAGCATTCCTCTACTCTCACTGTTAGGGATGTACCTATTACTGTATGCCCTTCTGTCAGCTGATTTATCTGTGCAGATACCTGACTGGCAGCATTCCTACACTCTCACCGTTAGGGATGTACCTATTACTGTATGCCCTTCTGCCAGCTGATTTATCTGTGCAGTTACCTGACTGGCAGCATTCCTACACTCTCACCGTTAGGGATGTACCTATTACTGTATGCCCTTCTGCCAGCTAAGGATTTATCTGTGCAGATACCTGACTGGCAGCATTCCTCTACTCTCACCGTTAGGGATGTACCTATTACTGTATGCCCTTCTGCCAGCTAAGGATTTATCTGTGCAGATACCTGACTGGCAGCATTCCTCTACTCTCACCGTTAGGGATGTACCTATTACTGTATGCCCTTCTGCCAGCTAAGGATTTATCTGTGCAGATACCTGACTGGCAGCATTCCTCTACTCTCACCGTTAGGGATGTACCTATTACTGTATGCCCTTCTGCCAGCTAAGGATTTATCTGTGCAGTTACCTGACTGGCAGCATTCCTACACTCTCACCGTTAGGGATGTACCTATTACTGTATGCACTTCTGCCAGCTGATTTATCTGTGCAGTTACCTGACTGGCAGCATTCCTCTACTCTCACCGTTAGGGATGTACCTATTACTGTATGCCCTTCTGCCAGCTAAGGATTTATCTGTGCAGATACCTGACTGGCAGCATTCCTCTAGTCTCACAGTTAGGGATGTACCTATTACTGTATGCCCTTCTGCCAGCTGATTTATCTGTGCAGATACCTGACTGGCAGCATTCCTACACTCTCACCGTTAGGGATATACCTATTACTGTATGCCCTTCTGCCAGCTGATTTATCTGTGCAGTTACCTGACTGGCAGCATTCCTCTACTCTCACCGTTAGGGATGTACCTATTACTGTATGCCCTTCTGTCAGCTGATTTATCTGTGCAGATACCTGACTGGCAGCATTCCTCTACTCTCACCGTTAGGGATGTACCTATTACTGTATGCCCTTCTGTCAGCTAAGGATTTATCTGTGCAGTTACCTGACTGGCAGCATTCCTCTACTCTCACCGTTAGGGATGTACCTATTACTGTATGCCCTTCTGTCAGCTAAGGATTTATCTGTGCAGATACCTGACTGGCAGCATTCCTCTACTCTCACCGTTAGGGATGTACCTATTACTGTATGCCCTTCTGCCAGCTAAGGATTTATCTGTGCAGATACCTGACTGGCAGCATTCCTACACTCTCACCGTTAGGGATGTACCTATTACTGTATGCCCTTCTGACAGCTGATTTATCTGTGCAGATACCTGACTGGCAGCATTCCTCTACTCTCACCGTTAGGGATGTACCTATTACTGTATGCCCTTCTGACAGCTGATTTATCTGTGCAGTTACCTGACTGGCAGCATTCCTACACTCTCACCGTTAGGGATGTACCTATTACTGTATGCCCTTCTGCCAGCTAAGGATTTATCTGTGCAGATACCTGACTGGCAGCATTCCTCTACTCTCACCGTTAGGGATGTACCTATTACTGTATGCCCTTCTGCCAGCTAAGGATTTATCTGTGCAGATACCTGACTGGCAGCATTCCTACACTCTCACCGTTAGGGATGTACCTATTACTGTATGCCCTTCTGCCAGCTAAGGATTTATCTGTGCAGACACCTGACTGGCAGCATTCCTACACTCTCACCGTTAGGGATGTACCTATTACTGTATGCCCTTCTGCCAGCTAAGGATTTATCTGTGCAGATACCTGACTAGCAGCATTCCTCTACTCTCACCGTTAGGGATGTACCTATTACTGTATGCCCTTCTGCCAGCTAAGGATTTATCTGTGCAGATACCTGACTGGCAGCATTCCTCTAGTCTCACCGTTAGGGATGTACCTATTACTGTATGCCCTTCTGCCAGCTGATTTATCTGTGCAGTTACCTGACTGGCAGCATTCCTCTACTCTCACCGTTAGGGATGTACCTATTACTGTATGCCCTTCTGCCAGCTGATTTATCTGTGCAGTTACCTGACTGGCAGCATTCCTCTACTCTCACCGTTAGGGATGTACCTATTACTGTATGCCCTTCTGCCAGCTAAGGATTTATCTGTGCAGATACCTGACTGGCAGCATTCCTCTAGTCTCACCGTTAGGGATGTACCTATTACTGTATGCCCTTCTGCCAGCTGATTTATCTGTGCAGATACCTGACTGGCAGCATTCCTACACTCTCACCGTTAGGGATGTACCTATTACTGTATGCCCTTCTGCCAGCTAAGGATTTATCTGTGCAGTTACCTGACTGGCAGCATTCCTCTACTCTCACCGTTAGGGATGTACCTATTACTGTATGCCCTTCTGTCAGCTAAGGATTTATCTGTGCAGATACCTGACTGGCAGCATTCCTCTACTCTCACCGTTAGGGATGTACCTATTACTGTATGCCCTTCTGCCAGCTGATTTATCTGTGCAGATACCTGACTGGCAGCATTCCTCTACTCTCACCGTTAGGGATGTACCTATTACTGTATGCCCTTCTGTCAGCTGATTTATCTGTGCAGATACCTGACTGGCAGCATTCCTCTACTCTCACCGTTAGGGATGTACCTATTACTGTATGCCCTTCTGCCAGCTAAGGATTTATCTGTGCAGATACCTGACTGGCAGCATTCCTCTACTCTCACCGTTAGGGATGTACCTATTACTGTATGCCCTTCTGCCAGCTGATTTATCTGTGCAGATACCTGACTGTCAGCATTCCTACACTCTCACCGTTAGGGATGTACCTATTACTGTATGCCCTTCTGCCAGCTGATTTATCTGTGCAGTTACCTGACTGGCAGCATTCCTACACTCTCACCGTTAGGGATGTACCTATTACTGTATGCCCTTCTGCCAGCTAAGGATTTATCTGTGCAGATACCCGACTGGCAGCATTCCTCTACTCTCACCGTTAGGGATGTACCTATTACTGTATGCCCTTCTGTCAGCTAAGGATTTATCTGTGCAGTTACCTGACTGGCAGCATTCCTCTACTCTCACCGTTAGGGATGTACCTATTACTGTATGCCCTTCTGCCAGCTGATTTATCTGTGCAGATACCTGACTGGCAGCATTCCTCTACTCTCACCGTTAGGGATGTACCTATTACTGTATGCCCTTCTGCCAGCTGATTTATCTGTGCAGATACCTGACTGGCAGCATTCCTACACTCTCACCGTTAGGGATGTACCTATTACTGTATGCCCTTCTGCCAGCTGATTTATCTGTGCAGATACCTGACTGGCAGCATTCCTACACTCTCACCGTTAGGGATGTACCTATTACTGTATGCCCTTCTGCCAGCTAAGGATTTATCTGTGCAGATACCTGACTGGCAGCATTCCTACACTCTCACCGTTAGGGATGTACCTATTACTGTATGCCCTTCTGCCAGCTGATTTATCTGTGCAGTTACCTGACTGGCAGCATTCCTACACTCTCACCGTTAGGGATGTACCTATTACTGTATGCCCTTCTGCCAGCTAAGGATTTATCTGTGCAGATACCTGACTGGCAGCATTCCTACACTCTCACCGTTAGGGATGTACCTATTACTGTATGCCCTTCTGCCAGCTGATTTATCTGTGCAGATACCTGACTGGCAGCATTCCTCTACTCTCACCGTTAGGGATGTACCTATTACTGTATGCCCTTCTGCCAGCTGATTTATCTGTGCAGATACCTGACTGGCAGCATTCCTACACTCTCACCGTTAGGGATGTACCTATTACTGTATGCCCTTCTGCCAGCTGATTTATCTGTGCAGATACCCGACTGGCAGCATTCCTCTACTCTCACCGTTAGGGATGTACCTATTACTGTATGCCCTTCTGCCAGCTGATTTATCTGTGCAGATACCTGACTGGCAGCATTCCTCTACTCTCACCGTTAGGGATGTACCTATTACTGTATGCCCTTCTGCCAGCTAAGGATTTATCTGTGCAGATACCTGACTGGCAGCATTCCTCTACTCTCACCGTTAGGGATGTACCTATTACTGTATGCCCTTCTGTCAGCTAAGGATTTATCTGTGCAGATACCTGACTGGCAGCATTCCTCTACTCTCACCGTTAGGGATGTACCTATTACTGTATGCCCTTCTGCCAGCTGATTTATCTGTGCAGTTACCTGACTGGCAGCATTCCTCTACTCTCACCATTAGGGATGTACCTATTACTGTATGCCCTTCTGTCAGCTGATTTATCTGTTCAGATACCTGACTGGCAGCATTCCTACACTCTCACCGTTAGGGATGTACCTATTACTGTATGCCCTTCTGCCAGCTGATTTATCTGTGCAGATACCTGACTGGCAGCATTCCTCTACTCTCACCGTTAGGGATGTACCTATTACTGTATGCCCTTCTGCCAGCTAAGGATTTATCTGTGCAGATACCTGACTGGCAGCATTCCTACACTCTCACCGTTAGGGATGTACCTATTACTGTATGCCCTTCTGCCAGCTAAGGATTTATCTGTGCAGATACCTGACTGGCAGCATTCCTACACTCTCACAGTTAGGGATGTACCTATTACTGTATGCCCTTCTGCCAGCTAAGGATTTATCTGTGCAGATACCTGACTGGCAGCATTCCTCTACTCTCACCGTTAGGGATGTACCTATTACTGTATGCCCTTCTGCCAGCTGATTTATCTGTGCAGATACCTGACTGGCAGCATTCCTCTACTCTCACCGTTAGGGATGTACCTATTACTGTATGCCCTTCTGCCAGCTAAGGATTTATCTGTGCAGATACCTGACTGGCAGCATTCCTCTACTCTCACCGTTAGGGATGTACCTATTACTGTATGCCCTTCTGTCAGCTGATTTATCTGTGCAGTTACCTGACTGGCAGCATTCCTACACTCTCACCGTTAGGGATGTACCTATTACTGTATGCCATTCTGTCAGCTAAGGATTTATCTGTGCAGATACCCGACTGGCAGCATTCCTCTACTCTCACCGTTAGGGATGTACCTATTACTGTATGCCCTTCTGTCAGCTGATTTATCTGTGCAGATACCCGACTGGCAGCATTCCTACACTCTCACCGTTAGGGATGTACCTATTACTGTATGCCCTTCTGCCAGCTAAGGATTTATCTGTGCAGATACCTGACTGGCAGCATTCCTACACTCTCACCGTTAGGGATGTACCTATTACTGTATGCCCTTCTGCCAGCTAAGGATTTATCTGTGCAGATACCTGACTGGCAGCATTCCTACACTCTCACCGTTAGGGATGTACCTATTACTGTATGCCCTTCTGCCAGCTAAGGATTTATCTGTGCAGATACCTGACTGGCAGCATTCCTACACTCTCACCGTTAGGGATGTACCTATTACTGTATGCCCTTCTGCCAGCTAAGGATTTATCTGTGCAGATACCTGACTGGCAGCATTCCTACACTCTCACCGTTAGGGATGTACCTATTACTGTATGCCCTTCTGCCAGCTGATTTATCTGTGCAGATACCTGACTGGCAGCATTCCTCTACTCTCACCGTTAGGGATGTACCTATTACTGTATGCCCTTCTGTCAGCTAAGGATTTATCTGTGCAGATACCTGACTGGCAGCATTCCTCTACTCTCACCGTTAGGGATGTACCTATTACTGTATGCCCTTCTGCCAGCTGATTTATCTGTGCAGATACCCGACTGGCAGCATTCCTCTACTCTCACCGTTAGGGATGTACCTATTACTGTATGCCCTTCTGCCAGCTAAGGATTTATCTGTGCAGATACCTGACTGGCAGCATTCCTACACTCTCACCGTTAGGGATGTACCTATTACTGTATGCCCTTCTGTCAGCTAAGGATTTATCTGTGCAGATACCTGACTGGCAGCATTCCTCTACTCTCACCGTTAGGGATGTACCTATTACTGTATGCCCTTCTGCCAGCTAAGGATTTATCTGTGCAGATACCTGACTGGCAGCATTCCTCTACTCTCACCGTTAGGGATGTACCTATTACTGTATGCCCTTCTGCCAGCTAAGGATTTATCTGTGCAGATACCTGACTGGCAGCATTCCTACACTCTCACCGTTAGGGATGTACCTATTACTGTATGCCCTTCTGACAGCTAAGGATTTATCTGTGCAGATACCTGACTGGCAGCATTCCTACACTCTCACCGTTAGGGATGTACCTATTACTGTATGCCCTTCTGCCAGCTAAGGATTTATCTGTGCAGATACCTGACTGGCAGCATTCCTACACTCTCACCGTTAGGGATGTACCTATTACTGTATGCCCTTCTGCCAGCTAAGGATTTATCTGTGCAGATACCTGACTGGCAGCATTCCTACACTCTCACCGTTAGGGATGTACCTATTACTGTATGCCCTTCTGCCAGCTGATTTATCTGTGCAGATACCTGACTGGCAGCATTCCTCTACTCTCACCGTTAGGGATGTACCTATTACTGTATGCCCTTCTGTCAGCTAAGGATTTATCTGTGCAGATACCTGACTGGCAGCATTCCTCTACTCTCACCGTTAGGGATGTACCTATTACTGTATGCCCTTCTGCCAGCTGATTTATCTGTGCAGATACCCGACTGGCAGCATTCCTCTACTCTCACCGTTAGGGATGTACCTATTACTGTATGCCCTTCTGCCAGCTAAGGATTTATCTGTGCAGATACCTGACTGGCAGCATTCCTACACTCTCACCGTTAGGGATGTACCTATTACTGTATGCCCTTCTGTCAGCTAAGGATTTATCTGTGCAGATACCTGACTGGCAGCATTCCTCTACTCTCACCGTTAGGGATGTACCTATTACTGTATGCCCTTCTGCCAGCTAAGGATTTATCTGTGCAGATACCTGACTGGCAGCATTCCTCTACTCTCACCGTTAGGGATGTACCTATTACTGTATGCCCTTCTGTCAGCTAAGGATTTATCTGTGCATATACCTGACTGGCAGCATTCCTCTACTCTCACCGTTAGGGATGTACCTATTACTGTATGCCCTTCTGCCAGCTAAGGATTTATCTGTGCAGATACCTGACTGGCAGCATTCCTACACTCTCACCGTTAGGGATGTACCTATTACTGTATGCCCTTCTGCCAGCTAAGGATTTATCTGTGCAGATACCTGACTGGCAGCATTCCTACACTCTCACCGTTAGGGATGTACCTATTACTGTATGCCCTTCTGCCAGCTGATTTATCTGTGCAGTTACCTGACTGGCAGCATTCCTCTACTCTCACCGTTAGGGATGTACCTATTACTGTATGCCCTTCTGCCAGCTGATTTATCTGTGCAGATACCTGACTGGCAGCATTCCTCTACTCTCACCGTTAGGGATGTACCTATTACTGTATGCCCTTCTGCCAGCTAAGGATCTATCTGTGCAGATACCTGACTGGCAGCATTCCTCTACTCTCACCGTTAGGGATGTACCTATTACTGTATGCCCTTCTGCCAGCTGATTTAGCTGTGCAGATATCTGACTGGCAGCATTCCTACACTCTCACCGTTAGGGATGTACCTATTACTGTATGCCCTTCTGCCAGCTAAGGATTTATCTGTGCAGATACCTGACTGGCAGAATTCCTCTACTCTCACCGTTAGGGATGTACCTATTACTGTATGCCCTTCTGCCAGCTGATTTAGCTGTGCAGATATCTGACTGGCAGCATTCCTACACTCTCACCGTTAGGGATGTACCTATTACTGTATGCCCTTCTGCCAGCTAAGGATTTATCTGTGCAGATACCTGACTGGCAGCATTCCTCTACTCTCACCGTTAGGGATGTACCTATTACTGTATGCCCTTCTGTCAGCTGATTTATCTGTGCAGATACCTGACTGGCAGCATTCCTACACTCTCACCGTTAGGGATGTACCTATTACTGTATGCCCTTCTGCCAGCTGATTTATCTGTGCAGATACCTGACTGGCAGCATTCCTACACTCTCACCGTTAGGGATGTACCTATTACTGTATGCCCTTCTGTCAGCTAAGGATTTATCTGTGCAGATACCTGACTGGCAGCATTCCTACACTCTCACCGTAAGGGATGTACCTATTACTGTATGCCCTTCTGACAGATAAGGATTTATCTGTGCAGATACCTGACTGCCAGCATTCCTCTACTCTCACCGTTAGGGATGTACCTATTACTGTATGCCCTTCTGCCAGCTGATTTATCTGTGCAGTTACCTGACTGGCAGCATTCCTCTACTCTCACCGTTAGGGATGTACCTATTACTGTATGCCCTTATGCCAGCTAAGGATTTATCTGTGCAGATACCTGACTGGCAGCATTCCTCTACTCTCACCGTTAGGGATGTACCTATTACTGTATGCCCTTCTGCCAGCTGATTTATCTGTGCAGATACCTGACTGGCAGCATTCCTACACTCTCACCGTTAGGGATGTACCTATTACTGTATGCCCTTCTGCCAGCTGATTTATCTGTGCAGATACCTGACTGGCAGCATTCCTCTACTCTCACCGTTAGGGATGTACCTATTACTGTATGCCCTTCTGCCAGCTAAGGATTTATCTGTGCAGATACCTGACTGGCAGCATTCCTCTAGTCTCACCGTTAGGGATGTACCTATTACTGTATGCCCTTCTGCCAGCTAAGGATTTATCTGTGCAGATACCTGACTGGCAGCATTCCTACACTCTCACCGTTAGGGATGTACCTATTACTGTATGCCCTTCTGCCAGCTAAGGATTTATCTGTGCAGATACCTGACTGGCAGCATTCCTACACTCTCACCGTTAGGGATGTACCTATTACTGTATGCCCTTCTGCCAGCTAAGGATTTATCTGTGCAGATACCTGACTGGCAGCATTCCTCTACTCTCACCGTTAGGGATGTACCTATTACTGTATGCCCTTCTGTCAGCTAAGGATTTATCTGTGCAGATACCCGACTGGCAGCATTCCTCTACTCTCACCGTTAGGGATGTACCTATTACTGTATGCCCTTCTGCCAGCTGATTTATCTGTGCAGATACCTGACTGGCAGCATTCCTCTTCTCTCACCGTTAGGGATGTACCTATTACTGTATGCCCTTCTGCCAGCTAAGGATTTATCTGTGCAGATACCTGACTGGCAGCATTCCTCTACTCTCACCGTTAGGGATGTACCTATTACTGTATGCCCTTCTGCCAGCTAAGGATTTATCTGTGCAGATACCCGACTGGCAGCATTCCTCTACTCTCACCGTTAGGGATGTACCTATTACTGTATGCCGTTCTGCCAGCTGATTTATCTGTGCAGATACCTGACTGGCAGCATTCCTCTACTCTCACCGTTAGGGATGTACCTATTACTGTATGCCCTTCTGCCAGCTGATTTATCTGTGCAGATACCTGACTGGCAGCATTCCTCTACTCTCACCGTTAGGGATGTACCTATTACTGTATGCCCTTCTGCCAGCTAAGGATCTATCTGTGCAGATACCTGACTGGCAGCATTCCTACACTCTCACCGTTAGGGATGTACCTATTACTGTATGCCCTTCTGCCAGCTGATTTATCTGTGCAGATACCTGACTGGCAGCATTCCTACACTCTAACCGTTAGGGATGTACCTATTACTGTATGCCCTTCTGCCAGCTAAGGATTTATCTGTGCAGATAACTGACTGGCAGCATTCCTCTAGTCTCACCGTTAGGGATGTACCTATTACTGTATGCCCTTCTGCCAGCTAAGGATTTATCTGTGCAGATACCTGACTGGCAGCATTCCTCTACTCTCACCGTAAGGGATGTACCTATTACTGTATGCCCTTCTGTCAGCTGATTTATCTGTGCAGATACCTGACTGGCAGCATTCCTCTACTCTCACCGTTAGGGATGTACCTATTACTGTATGCCCTTCTGCCAGCTAAGGATTTATCTGTGCAGATACCTGACTGGCAGCATTCCTCTACTCTCACCGTTAGGGATGTACCTATTACTGTATGCCCTTCTGCCAGCTGATTTATCTGTGCAGATACCTGACTGGCAGCATTCCTCTACTCTCACCGTTAGGGATGTACCTATTACTGTATGCCCTTCTGCCAGCTAAGGATTTATCTGTGCAGATACCTGACTGGCAGCATTCCTACACTCTCACCGTTAGGGATGTACCTATTACTGTATGCCCTTCTGCCAGCTAAGGATTTATCTGTGCAGATACCTGACTGGCAGCATTCCTCTACTCTCACCGTTAGGGATGTACCTATTACTGTATGCCCTTCTGCCAGCTGATTTATCTGTGCAGATACCCGACTGGCAGCATTCCTCTACTCTCACCGTTAGGGATGTACCTATTACTGTATGCCCTTCTGCCAGCTGATTTATCTGTGCAGATACCTGACTGGCAGCATTCCTACACTCTCACCGTTAGGGATGTACCTATTACTGTATGCCCTTCTGTCAGCTGATTTATCTGTGCAGATACCTGACTGGCAGCATTCCTCTACTCTCACCGTTAGGGATGTACCTATTACTGTATGCCCTTCTGCCAGCTGATTTATCTGTGCAGATACCTGACTGGCAGCATTCCTACACTCTCACCGTTAGGGATGTACCTATTACTGTATGCCCTTCTGCCAGCTAAGGATTTATCTGTGCAGATACCTGACTGGCAGCATTCCTACACTCTCACCGTTAGGGATGTACCTATTACTGTATGCCCTTCTGCCAGCTGATTTATCTGTGCAGATACCTGACTGGCAGCATTCCTCTACTCTCACCGTTAGGGATGTACCTATTACTGTATGCCCTTCTGCCAGCTGATTTATCTGTGCAGATACCTGAGTGGCAGCATTCCTACACTCTCACCGTTAGGGATGTACCTATTACTGTATGCCCTTCTGCCAGCTAAGGATTTATCTGTGCAGATACCTGACTGGCAGCATTCCTCTACTCTCACCGTTAGGGATGTACCTATTACTGTATGCCCTTCTGCCAGCTGATTTATCTGTGCAGATACCTGACTGGCAGCATTCCTCTACTCTCACCGTTAGGGATGTACCTATTACTGTATGCCCTTCTGCCAGCTAAGGATTTATCTGTGCAGATACCTGACTGGCAGCATTCCTCTACTCTCACCGTTAGGGATGTACCTATTACTGTATGCCCTTCTGCCAGCTGATTTATCTGTGCAGATACCTGACTGGCAGCATTCCTCTACTCTCACCGTTAGGGATGTACCTATTACTGTATGCCCTTCTGCCAGCTAAGGATTTATCTGTGCAGATACCTGACTGGCAGCATTCCTACACTCTCACCGTTAGGGATGTACCTATTACTGTATGCCCTTCTGCCAGCTGATTTATCTGTGCAGATACCTGACTGGCAGCATTCCTACACTCTCACCGTTAGGGATGTACCTATTACTGTATGCCCTTCTGCCAGCTGATTTATCTGTGCAGATACCTGACTGGCAGCATTCCTCTACTCTCACCGTTAGGGATGTACCTATTACTGTATGCCCTTCTGCCAGCTAAGGATTTATCTGTGCAGATACCCGACTGGCAGCATTCCTCTACTCTCACCGTTAGGGATGTACCTATTACTGTATGCCCTTCTGCCAGCTAAGGATTTATCTGTGCAGATACCCGACTGGAAGCATTCCTACACTCTCACCGTTAGCTCTTATTGTATGCCCTTCTGCCAGCTATAACATATACAACATTAAAGGCTACAGGCAGCTCTAAACAGCCACACCATTAACCATTCAGCTGCCAAAGAAAGCTAAAACACAGAACTATGCAATGCTTAGTAAATAAATTAAATAAATAATTCACAAATAATTTATAATCAGACAATATGTAAACAGTAATAAACAAATTGTGTTCATCATTTATTTTCGCTCTTTTCTTATTTATGCAAATAGTTAAACAGCACCGCTAGTAGAGTGTTGCAGTGTCAGTATATGGAGACAGCTCCTTACACTGGTGAAAAAGGCAGACAAAAACAAAAAAAACAAACAAGGGAAGGTTGCAGGCATTAAATATAATCTTTGCACACTTTAGTCGCTCCTCTCTTATTGATAAAGACTAGACATGTAACATTGCCAGAGATTTTGAAACCATGATAGGGGGGTGTCTAGTTTTTTTTTTCCTGGGTTTTTTTTTTCTCAGGAGAAAAAGGAAGATTTTTCCAAAAAATGGAGGGGAAGAATGCATACTGGAGTACTATTACAAAGTAATTTTGTTACATTGGGAACATAAAATGCAGTGCGTATAAACTTATTATGCATAAAAGTACAGCATACTCAGTAAATAAAGTAATTACAGAAGCCCAGAGAGGCCACAACATTTTTTTTATGAAACCATCAACATAACAAAACTAAGAACATTATTTTGGCTCTTCTAATCCTTCTACTGATTCAGAACGCACTCATCTTCCTTAAAAAGGCACTCCAGACCGGTAAAGCACTTCAGCTTTCTTAAAGGGACATGACACCCCAACATTTTATTTCATGATTCAAATAGAACATACAGGTTTAAACAACTTTCCAATTTACTTATATTTTCTAATTTTCTCTATTCCCTTGGTATCCTTTCTCGAAAAGCATACCTAGGTAGGCTAAGGAGCTAGGAGCTAGCTAATGATTGGTGGCTGCACATATATGCCTCTTGTGATTGGGTTACTGATGTGTTCAGTTAGCTCCAAGTAGTTCATTTCTGCACCTTCAACAAAGGATACTAAGAAAACAAATATAGATAATAGAAGTAAATTGGAAAATTGACATGCTCTATCTGAATCACAATTATTATTTTTTTTGGGGGGGGGGGGTTCATGTCCTTTTAAGTGCTTTAGGGGTTTTTAGTTGGTCCTCCCTATCTTATTTAAGTGCCTATTTCATAAGAAGGCACTTTAGCGGGATGGGAACACCGCTCTGGCGGCCAAGCTGACAGTTTCTTCTCAGTATGAGAGAACATTTTCTCATAGGGAAGCATTACCCAATGCTTCCCCGTGAGAAGAATCTGATTGGTCAGTCGATCTGTGATGGGGAGAGGTAGCATCAAAGCAGAACATAGGAATCAAGTCTACATTAGATAAACAAATTAAACTAGCAATTAGAAATTCCCTTAGGTGGCGCTATACATACAATATATATGTATGTGGCAAATGGTACAAGTATACAAACTGAAGTCCATATGAATGGAATATGTGGCTGTGCTCTCACAATGAGATAACAATAAAGCCAAAGCTTCTGCTACACTGTGCGAGTACCCTGTGTATATCAATCATTATATCCGGTTTGCTGCACATGAAGCGCCCTCTTGTTTTGCATCTAGAATCTTCATTTAGAGTTTAGGTTTCAGAATTCAGAATTTAAACTCTTACGTTTCAATTAAGGCCTAACTGAGAGGATAGAAACAAATCAATCAATCAACTATACCAACAAGATGAAGCATACAAGCAAAATAAACTAAACCTTTTTCTCTGCAGTGCCCCTAGAGGCAGAAATGCATATTTCTCTTATTTCTTAATGTTATATAGTTTTTAGAAATAACAGGTTTAAAAATATTAACAAGTGGAGCGCTAAATTAAAACGCTCCCGCAAATGGGCAAATTTGCGATAATTAACCAGCCATTACAAGGGGCTGTTTATTACTACCGCGGCCTCGCATTTGCAATTAGCGCTTCGAAAATTAGATCTTTTCTAAAAGTGCCCCAAATTACCTCAAAATCGAGGGCATTGTAGTTTCTTATTTAAAAAAAAAAAACGCACTAGGCGGTTTAGGAGCTTTAAAGTTGGTGGGCGTGGGGTGTGCCTTTACATTGTGGTCTATAGTAACTGTGTGTTCTCATAGACCGCAATGTAAATATATATGTATATATTCATATATATTTTAAAATGCTGCCAATCCCTCCGCTACTTACCACCTTCTCTGTGTGAGGTTCTGATGCAGTCTCTGATGGCCTCAGAACAAGGCTCCTATAGGAGACTATGAAATGCACGCTTGTGAGCACAATGCTTCCTAGCAATGCGAATGTGTTTGCATTGCGATTAACTTGAAATACCAGCGTACATTATCGTGCGCTGGTATTACAAAGTGGAGTGCTAATATCGCCTGCATGCAAGGGATATTTAGCGCTCCACTTGTAATCTGGCCCACAGTATTTATCATTGTAAAACAACATATTCCATACTCCATTTTTTCAGTTGTTATTGGGGAAAAAAATGGGGAAAACCCCCAAAACAATTCTTGATATAATTTTAAAAATATTTTTTTTTGGCTTTTCCTGTGTTTTTTTTCTTATTCATTTTTTAGGAAAAATTTGTGCTCAGCATATTAATATATCATAGAAGACAGTGCATTTTTTTTTGTAACTTGTGCTCTGTGTAAAACGTGTTTTTTGGAATTTACTTTTTAAATATTCTATATTTATTGGTGATATAAGTTCCGACAGTTCTGAATGTCTTTTACTTTTAATATTGCGACCGTAGTTTAAAGAACGTGTGCAACCCTAGCTCTACTTGAACAATGAAGTTTAATATGAAGTGCCCAAGTCTTTACCAACGCAGGCTGAAAGGATGCAGCATTCTCAAAACCGTATAGTAAGATAAATGGAAGGAGGACACAGAGCATTGGCTGTAAATAGACCTCAATTAAAAAAGGATACAAAACTCAAAATCAAACCTTCATGATTCAGATAGAGCGCACAATTCTAAACAACTTTCAACTTACTTCCTTATGAATTTGTGCTGTCTTTTCCTATACACAGTTTCTGAGACCCCAGCTCCTACTCAGCATGTGCAAGAGTTCACACAATTTGTGTGCAAATCTCTTCACACAAAATCTCTCCCAGTGCCTAAAATCCTTTTAAATCACCCTAGCCCAATATGGATTTTTTTTTATAAATTATGAGACCTCATTTGCTTCCTTGAGAATGATGTAAAATAGATGCAAGGCACTGCAGCAAATAAACGTAAGAAGACAATATCATTCACACGTTAAATAAACATGCTTCACACAGTTACATTTTTAATTAATGAAAGTCGACCTGTGAAATAGTGAATTGAATAGGAAGTTGCGGAAGCACATCAGCGACATTACAGGTCACTTTGATGTTTAGGAAGTAAAGATTTGTATAACAATAAAACTGCAATTTTATTAATCGGCTACACAGAAGGAAGCACTGCACATGATAAAAATCCAGCAGTCTGTTAACTAGTTGCTCAGCAGCAGAAATGTGACATAATCTTGACAAGCTAAAAAAATGGATCCCCCCACCATGCACCAATAAAAGTGTTCACTCTTCTTTACTATACTATGTATTTATAAAACAATCTCTATACACTATATAGCCAAAAATATGTGGGCACCTCTACTAATTACTGAGTTCAGGTGTTAAAGCCACACCCATTGCTAGGGGTTTGATGCAATTTCTGCCATACTAGATCTGCCCAGGTCAACTGTAAGTGCTATTATTGTGAAGAGGAAGTATCTAGGAGCAAAGTGGTGGACCACAAGAACTCACAGAGCAGGGCCACTGAGTGCCTACCATCTGGTGCATCACTGACTACAGAGTTCTAACTGCCTCTGGAAGCAACATCAGCACAAAGACTGTGCATTGGAAGCTTCATGAAATGGGTTTCTACGGCGGGGCGGCTGTACACAAGCCTCAGATGAACATGCACAATGCCAAGTGTCAGCTGGTGTAAATCACACCGCCATTGGAGTCTGGAACATATTATCTGGAGTGATGATCAAGATTTACACTTCACTTTCTGGCAGTCTGATGGAAGAATCTGGGTGTGGTCGATGCCAGAAAAATGCTATCTACCAGAATTTACATTGTCTACTGTAAAGTTTGGTAGTGGAGGGAAAGGGCAGTTACTCACCTTTGGGATGAAGTGGAGCACTGAATGTGAGCCAGACCTTCTCAACCAACATCAGTGCCTGAATGCTCTTTTAGCTGAATGGTCACAAATTCCAACACACGCACTCCAAAAAACAAATCTTGTGGGAAGCCTTTCCAAGGCAGTGTCCATTGTTATAGCCACACACGGGAACAACTCCATATTAATGCCCATAGTTTTGGAATGGGATATGCAACAAGCAATATGGGTGTGATGGCCGGGTGTCCACATAATGTTGGCCATATAATGTATGTCTCAAAAGGTGTGGGGAATTTGTAAAGCCCAACATCATGGACATTTAAGTCTGAGCAGGTAGTTTTTATTTTTTCCAGCCCTGCTGTGGAGGAGTGAATTTTAGGTTTTAAATGTTTACTCTGTTTCATGGGCCCTGATCATCTTTACCTATTTTATCCTCAAATAATTCAAAACATATCTGCAACGTAGTAGCTAATGCAACTTCCTTTAATATTCATCACCAATTAGATAGGATAAGCAGTGTCATAGTATCCAATAGAAGTGTTTCTTTGATACACACATTTCCTACTAATATAGTCAAAAGAAGGTCTGTTTCAAACATGGCTGCCAGTTAGTATATCATTTCATTTCAATAGAACTTTGACTCATTTACACTAAAGATGAGTCTATTGTCTGGTGGTTGGGCGTGTCAGAATGGTAAGTTGTGTGTGCGGAATATTCTTGGACCTCCTTAACTACTGGGGTCAGACCTATAACCTGCAGGTTGAAGCATACAGGCACTTTGCCATCAAAAAAATGATCTTTCCAGTGAGACTCAGCTGAGTAGCTAATTAGTTGCAGATTACTGCACAGAAGAGAAGAACATTGGTATGCAGACATTTATAGTATATGCTGTTGTGTCAATAATCCAACATTACTGATAAATAAAAAAGTCTGTTCTGCTTTTCTAGTACAAGTGAATGAATTTTCTATAGACCTCACCTAGCTTGAGTAACATTTAACATAAAACTAACCTAATGTTACTGTGCAAACAAATTAGAGTGAGTTCCCAATGCCATATGACCTGCCTGGTGTTAATGCGCCGCTGTCTACAGTAACTAGAGTGACTAATACTACAAATGGCCACGCAACCTAACTTCTTAGAGAGACTGATACTACACAAATAACCCAACTGTTACTACTGGACATAAACAGCCCAGTAAGGCCCACTGCAGCTTAAAGGGACAGTCTACACCAGAATGTTTATTGTTTAAAAAGATAGATAATCTTTATTACCCATTCCCCAGTTTTGCATAACCAACACTGTTATAACAATGTTCTTTTTACCTCTGTGATTACCTTGTATCTAAGCCTCTGCAAACTGCCCCCTTATTTCAGTTCTTTTGACAGACTTTGCATTTTAGCCAATCAGTCTGACTCCTAGGTAACTACGTGCGTGAGCACAATGTTATCTATATGACACACATGAACTAACACCCTGTAGTGGTGAAAAACTGTAAAAATGCATTCAGATAAGATGTAGCCTTCAAGGTCTAAGAAATTAGCATATGACCCGACCAAGGTTTAGCTTTCAACTAAGAATACAAAGAGAACAAAGCAAAATTTGTGACATGCCCTATCTGAATCATGAAAATTTATTTTGGACTAGACTTTCCCTTTAAAATAAAATAAAAAATGTTCTCTATCTCAGTGATTTGCAACCTTTTTTTTTGCCGTGGCACACTTTTTTACATTAAAAAATCCTGTGGCACACCACCATCCCAAAATTTTACAAAATCACACATTGTAGCCTAATACAGGATATATATATATATATACACACACACACACACTGTATATATACACACACACACTGTATATATACACACACACACTGTATATATACACACACACACATACTGTATATATACACACACACACATACTGTATATATACACACACACACATACTGTATATATACACACACACACATACTGTATATATACACACACACACATACTGTATATATACACACACACACATACTGTATATATACACACACACACATACTGTATATATACACACACACACATACTGTATATATACACACACACACATACTGTATATATACACACACACACATACTGTATATATACACACACACACATACTGTATATATACACACACACACATACTGTATATATACACACACACACATACTGTATATATACACACACACAC